>NC_084548.2:0-35000 GCF_033978685.3 Nerophis lumbriciformis
TCATATTATGTTTATAAAGTCAGTAAATATGTCCCTGGACACATGAGGACTTTGAATATGACCAATGTATGATCCTGTAACTACTTGGTATCACATCCATACCTAAATGTGTGGTATCATCCAAAACTAATGTCAAGTATCAAAGAAGAGAAGAATAAGTGATTATTACATTTTAACAGAAGTGTAGATAGAACATGTTAAAAGAGAAAATAAGCAGATATTAACAGTAAATGAACAAGTAGATTAATAATCCATTTTTACAGTTTGTCCCTCATAATGTGTACAAAATAATAGGTGTATAAATGACACAATATGTTACTGCATAGACTAATTAGGAGTCTTTGTTTGTTTACTTACTACTAAAAGACAAGTTGTCTATTTTATTTAAGGACTAAATGACAATAATAAACATATGTTTCATGTACACTAAGATGTTTTGTTCCAATAAAGACAATAATGACATTTTCTTGTGGTGGTCCCCTTATCAAAGTATAGAAAAGTATGGAAATACATGTTGGTACCGGTACCAAGATGTCCGTATGGAGACAAATACAACCATAGACTTTAATGATTGCAGAAAGCAGTAACACAGGCGGAGTCTAGTCTCCACTATTTGCTTTCCATTCTATCATGTCAGGCATATACAAAGACCCCCATTCACACACACACACACACACACACACACACACACACACACACACACACACACACACACACACACACACACACACACACGCACACAAAGGAAAACAGACAAACGACCAAAGGAGCTTCACTTCCAAGTGCTTTTAAACACACCTCAGGGTGAATTGTACTACCGTATTTTCCGCACCATAAGCCGCCCTGGGTTATAAGCCGCGCCTTCAATGAACGGCATATTTCAAAACTTTGTCCACCTATAAGCCGCCCCGTGTTATAAGCCGCATCTAACTGCGCTAAAGGAATGTCAAAAAAACAGTCAGATAGGTCAGTCAAACTTTAATAATATATTAAAAACCAGCGTGATGTGGGCGCGCATGGAGTCGTATATCAACATGGACGGAGCTGCGTGAAAAAAGCCACCCGGCCTCTTCGCGTAAACTTAAACTTACCTTAACCACTCGCTCATCTTTTCTTCATCCATCCCTTCGAGTTAGCTTTTATGATGACGCCGGCTGGAAAGGTCTCTTTTGGCAAGGTCTTCCTTTTGAATATCACCATGGGTGGAAGTTTCTGGCCATTAGCATGGCAAGCTAGAACCACAGTGAAGGATGACTTCTCATTCCCTGTGGTGCGAATATTCACCGTACGTGCTCCCGTTGTATCCACAGTGCGGTTCACAGGAATATCAAAAGTCAGTGGAACCTCGTCCATGTTGATAATGTTCTCTGGCCGGATCTTTTTTTCAGCTATCTTGTTTTTACAATATGCACGGAAAGTAGCCAGCTTTTCTTGAAAGTCTTTAGGCAGTTGCTGTGAAATAGTAGTCCGTGTGCGGATGGAGAGATTGCGTCTTTTCATGAACCGGATCCCTGTCGCTTAGTAGGAGCCATTTTGTGGTCTTTACAGATGTAAACACACAAAGGAAATGAAACGTACGGTATATCCGCGCGCTTTTTCTTCTTCTACGCGGGCGGGTGGTTGCTTACAGTAGAAGAAGAAGCGCTTCCTGTTCTATGGGGGCGGGTGCTTACCTTGGCGGTTGCTTGCGTAGAAGAAGAAGCACTTCCTGTTCTACCGGGAAAAAAGATGGCGGCTGTTTACCGTAGTTATGAGACCAAAACTTTATGAAAATTAATCTTAATATTTATCTATATATAAAGCGCACCGGGTTATAGGGCGCACTGTCAGCTTTTGAGAACATTTGTGGTTTTTAGGTGCGCCTTATAGTGCGGAAAATACGGTAGTTCTATTGCCATTGTTTGAGAACGGGTTCACAAACTAGGAATTTGTCTTGGTGCAACATAAAAGACATATAAGACAGATTTGGTAATAACAAGAGCTGTAACTGAACTATCACATCTTGTTATAGACTTATAAGGAATTCTAGGGAGCTACTGTTAGGAGTTCTTGTTCATGTGCCTGATGGCTGAGGGGAAACAACTGTTGAGGTGGCGGGAGGTGTGGGTCTGGATGGACCGTAGTCTCATGCCTGAAGGGAGAGGGGAGAATAGTTTGTGTCCAGGGTGAGAAGAGTCAGCTGTGATCCGACCCCCACGCCTCCTGGTCCTGGAGGAGAACAGGTCCTGGAGGGATGGGAGCTTGCAGCCAATCACCTTCTCAGCAGCACGTACCATGCGCTGCAGTCCATGCTTATCCTGGACTGTGGTGCCGGGGAACCACACGGTGATGGAGGAGGTCAGGATGGACTCGATGATGGCTGAGTAGAACTGCACCAGCATCTGGGTCGGCACCTTCAGTTTCCTCAGCTTCCGCATTAAGTACATCCTCTGCTGGGCCTTCTTGATGAGGGAGCTGATGGTCGACTCCCACTTGAGGTCCTGGGTGATGGTGGTGCCCAAGAAACGGATGGAGTCCACAATGGAGACGGGGGTGGGAGAGTCAATCAGGGTGAGGGGGGATGGTGGGGCTGTGACTTTCCTGAAGTCCATGATCATCTCCACTGTTTTCTGGGCGTTCAGCTCCAGGTTGTTGTGGCTGCACCAGGACGCCAGCCGGTCCAGCTCTCTCCTGTAGGCGGACTCATCGCCATCCGAGATGAGCCTGATGAGGGTAGTGTTTGAGCAGTTTTACGGACTGGTGACTGGAGGTGCAGCAGTTTGTGTACAGGGAGAAGAGCCAGGGGAAGAGTACACAGCCCTGAGGAGTACCAGTGTTCGTGGTTCGACTGTCCGAGACAATCTTCCCCAGCCGCACGTGCTGTCTTCGCTCTGTCAGGAAGTCATTGATCCAACTGCAGAGGGAGTCGGGCACACTGAGCTGGTAGAGCTTGTCTCGTAGCAGTCCAGGGAGGATGGTGTTGAAGGCAGAGCTGAAGTCCACAAACAGGATCCTAGCGTAGGTTCCCGGGGAGTCCAGATGCTCCAGGATGAAGTGGAGGGCCAGGTTCACTGCATCATCCACAGACCTGTTGGCTCTATAGGTGAACTGCAGTGGGTCCAGGAGCTGGTCGACTCCCACTTGAGGTCCTGGGTGATGGTGGTGCCCAAGAAACGGAAGGAGTCCACAATGGAGACGGGGGTGGGTAGGAGAGTCAATCAGGGTGAGGGGGGGATGGTGGGGATGTGACTTTCCTGAAGTCCATGATCATCTCCACTGTTTTCTGGGCGTTCAGCTCCAGGTTGTTGTGACTGCACCAGGACGCCAGCCGGTCCACCTCTCTCCTGTAGGCGGACTCATCGCCATCCGAGATGAGCCTGATGAGGGTAGTGTCATGAGCAGTTTTACGGACTGGTGACTGGAGGTGCAGCAGTTTGTGTACAGGGAGAAGAGCCAGGGGGAGAGTACACAGCCCTGAGGAGTACCAGTGTTCGTGGTTCGACTGTCCGAGACAATCTTCCCCAGCCGCACGTGCTGTCTTCGGTCTGTCAGGAAGCCATTGATCCAACTGCAGAGGGAGTCGCGCACGCTGAGCTGGTAGAGCTTGTCTCGTAGCAGTCCAGGGAGGATGGTGTTGAAGGCAGAGCTGAAGTCCACAAACAGGATCCTAGCGTAGGTTCCTGGGGAGTCCAGATGCTCCAGGATGAAGTGGAGGACCAGGTTCACTGCATCATCCACAGACCTGTAGGCGAACTGCAGTGGCTCCAGGAGGGGGGCGGTGATGTCCTTGAGGTGGGGCAGGACCAAGCACTCAAAGGACTTCATGACCACAGACGTCAGTGCGATCGGCCTGTAGTCATTAAGTCCTGTGATCCGTGCTTTCTTGGGGACAGGGACAATGGTGGAGGTCTTAAAGCAGGATAGTGATAGAACAACACCAACACATACATATTTATTAGTGACAAATCACATCCACATCACAATTCATTTTCATCCTGATGCTAAACCAAAATGTATTAAAAAAACAAACAAATTATCATTATTAATAAGAAAGAATTTAAAAAAAATACGTTTTTAGGCCGTGCCATGCATCTCTAAGCTGTAGGCTGTAGTAATGACATTTTATACTTATTATACATTGTGAGAATGGGTTGGAATGGAGAATGTATTCTGAATGGAAATGTCTCCCCAGGAATTAGATGGAAATGTAAGCTGCCCTAAAATTCACACCCCAGATATGTCATATTTACAAGGACTGTCTTGGACTAAGACAGAAGTATTCACACCACTGAGGATTGTAGACTGAAACATCAACAAGTGAGTGGGGGAAGAGTGGATGGTGAGATCGACAGGCGGATCGGTGCGGCGTCTTCAGTAATGCGGACGCTGTATCGATCCGTTGTGGTGAAGAAGGAGCTGAGCCGGAAGGCAAAGCTCTCAATTTACCGGTCGATCTACGTTCCCATCCTCACCTATGGTCATGAGCTTTGGGTCATGACCGAAAGGACAAGATCACGGGTACAAGCGGCCCAAATGAGTTTCCTCCGCCGAGTTTGTGTGAAAAAAAATTACTTTGTGAAACTTTTTTTTTGATTTTGTGAAACTTTGTTTTTGACTTTTTGAAACTTTTTTTTGAGTTGGAAACCTTCGAGTTTGGTTAAGATTTTTTGGGGTTTGTGAAAAAAATTTGAGTTTAACATGTTTTTGAGTTTGTAAACATATTTTGAGATTGTGTAACATTTTTTTGTTTGAAACTTTTTTTTTGAGTTTGTAACATTTGAGTTTTTGAAACATTTTTTGAGTTTGTGTAACATTTTTGAGTTTGTCAAACATTTTTGAGTTTGACTTTTTTTTGAGTTTGTAAAAAGATTTTGAGTTTGTGTAACATGTTTTTGAGTTTGTAAAATTTTTTTGAGATTGCGAAACTTTTTTTTTTTGAGTTTCTAACATTTATTTGAGTTTGTGAAAAAAAATTTGTTTGTGTAACATTTTTTTGAGTTTGTGTAACATTTGTTTGAGTTTGTGAAAAAAAACGAGTTTGTTAAAACATTTTTTGAGGTTGTGTAACATTTTTTTGAGTTTGTGTAAAAATTTTTTACTGTGAAACATTTTTTTGACTTTGTGAAACATGTTTTGAGTTTATGTAACATTTTTTGGAGTTTGTGTAACATTTTTTTGTTTGAAACTATTTTTTTTTGAGTTTGTAACATTTATTTGAGTTTGTGGAAAAAAATGTTGTTTGTGTAACATTTTTTTGAGTTTGTGTAACATTTCTTAGAGTTTGTGGGAAAAAAATTAGATTGTTAAAACATTTTTTGAGGTTGTGTAACATTTCTTTGAGTTTGTGAAAACATTTTTTGAGGCTGTGAAACATTTTTTTGAGTTTGTGTAAAAAAATGTTTACTGTGAAACATTTTTTTGACTTTGTGAAACATTTTTTGGAGTTTGTGAAACATTTATTTGAGTTTGTGAAACATTTTTTGAGTTTGTGTAACATTTTTGAGTTTGTCAAACATTTTTGAGTTTGACTTTTTTTTGAGTTTGTAAAAAGATTTTGAGTTTGTGTAACATGTTTTTGAGTTTGTAACATTTTTTTGAGATTGCGAAACTTTTTTTTTTGAGTTTGTAACATTTATTTGAGTTTGTGGAAAAAAAATTGTTTGTGTAACTTTTTTTGAGTTTGTGTAACATTTCTTTGAGTTTGTGAAAAAAAACGAGTTTGTTAAAACATTTTTTGAGGTTGTGTAACATTTTTTTGAGTTTGTGTAAAATTTTTTTACTGTGAAACATTTTTTTGACTTTGTGAAACATGTTTTGAGTTTATGTAACATTTTTTGGAGTTTGTGAAAACATTTGAGTTTGTGTAACATGTTTTTGAGTTTGTAAACATTTTTTGAGATTGTGTAACATTTTTTTGTTTGAAACTTTTTTTTTTAGTTTGTAACATTTGAGTTTGTGAAACATTTTTTGAGTTTGTGTAACATTTTTGAGTTTGTAACATTTTTTTGAGATTGTGTAACATTTTTTTGTTTGAAACTATTTTTTTTTGAGTTTGTAACATTTCTTTGAGTTTGTGAAAACATTTTTTGAGGCTGTGAAACATTTTTTTGAGTTTGTGTAAAAAAATGTTTACTGTGAAACATTTTTTTGACTTTGTGAAACATTTTTTGGAGTTTGTGAAACATTTATTTGAGTTTGTGAAACATTTTTTGAGTTTGTGTAACATTTTTGAGTTTGTCAAACATTTTTGAGTTTGACTTTTTTTGAGTTTGTAAAAATTTTTTGAGTTTGTGTAACATGTTTTTGAGTTTGTAACATTTTTTTGAGATTGTGTAGCATTTTTTTGTTTGAAACTTTTTTTTTAAAGTTTGTAACATTTATTTGAGTTTGTGAAAAAAATGTTGTTTGTGTAACATTTTTTTGAGTTTGTGTAACATTTCTTTGAGTTTGTGAAAAAAAACGAGTTTGTTAAAACATTTTTTGAGGTTGTGTAACATTTTTTTGAGTTTGTGTAAATTTTTTTACTGTGAAACATTTTTTTGACTTTGTGAAACATGTTTTGAGTTTATGTAACATTTTTTGGAGTTTGTGAAAAAAATTTGAGTTTGTGTAACATGTTTTTGAGTTTGTAAACATTTTTTGAGATTGTGTAACATTTTTTTATTTGAAACTTTTTTTTTTAAGTCTGTAACATTTGAGTTTGTGAAACATTTTTTGAGTTTGTGTAACATTTTTGAGTTTGACTTTTTTTTGAGTTTGTAAAAAAAATGTGAGTTTGTGTAACATGTTTTTGAGTTTGTAACATTTTTTTGAGATTGTGTAACATTTTTTTGTTTGAAACTTTTTTTTTTTAAGTTTGTAACATTTATTTGAGTTTGTGAAAAATGTTTGTGTAACATTTTTTTGAGTTTGTGTAACATTTCTTTGAGTTTGTGAAAAAAAATGAGTTTGTTAAAACATTTTTTGAGTTTGTGAAACTTTTTGAGGTTGTGTAACATTTCTTTGAGTTTGTGAAAAAAAAATGCCGTTGCTAGCGATACAAGTGGAAAACTTTCAACGTTTTTCGGATTTTAGCCACAAAAAGGTAATGACACCAATGTTATCTATTGGAATTGTTTAGTACTGTTATACTGTTAAAAGTGTTTATACTATTTATGCTTTCAAGTCCAAGTTGAAGAAATCTTGTTAAATGTTGACAGCATAACTACCAAAATACAGAAGTATGTCCTTAATATTTTTGCAGTGCTATTTCTGTTGAAAAGTTCAAATGATTACATTAGAGATGTGATGTGCCACTTTTCAAGTGTCTGATGGCTTCAATTAATTTTCATTCATTTTTCATATTTTGAATTCTTTTGAAAGGCTTACAAAAAAACTACATTTGAATTGTAATTCCATGCTATTGACAGGACTATTAATTTTAATGAAGTTAGCTTACCATGTTTACAGTATGATAATTGTGATAGAAATGTGAATTTTAGGCACAGAATATTTTTTTACAATTGAACAAGGCAGTAGATTATACAAGCTTGGACAGAAAGTTAATAATGACAGCAATTTTTTTTTTTTAATGGAATTGTTTAGTACTGTTTTACCATTTGTTTACTGTAAAAAGTGTTTATACTTTCAATGAACAAATTGAAGTCTTGTGAAAGGTTGACAGGATAACTGGCATTAACTGTCAAAATAATTTCAAACTATTGAAGTTATCTTACAGAATAAACATGTCAATCAACCCATATGATTTTTGCTGTCATATTTTTGTTTTGAAAAGTCACTGTGACTGATAGAAAAGTGATGGTTTTAGCAACATTTTAACCTGTCTGAATGCTAATAATCATTTTGCGTCGGTGAACCCCCCACCAGGACTTTGTCCTGGACCTACCTGGACCCTGGCTACTAGGTTTTTCTGATTTCAAAAGTTGGCAGGTATGTATAGTATTCATTTATTTTAGCACAAATGAAATGTAAATGTCATTTTCATCAGTTTTATGAGTCCCTTTTGCAGTATTTTTGATTAGTATTTATTTTATTTTGTAAACAGACCGAAGCCTTGATAATAATCTTTGTGATTAAAACCTGCTTTTGTAACATTTGACAACATTTGTCCTGTTTAACTTGTCTGATTAGAATCCAGACTAAAATGACTACCGTATTTTCCGCACCATAAGGCGCCCTGGGTTATAAGCCGCGCCTTCAATGAACGGCATATTTCAAAACTTTGTCCACCTATAAGCCGCCCGGTGTTGTAAGCCGCATCTAACTGCGCTAAAGGAATGTCAAAAAAACAGTCAGATAGGTCAGTCAAACTTTAATAATATATTAAAAACCAGCGTGATGTGGGCGCGCATGGAGTCGTATATCAACATGGACGGAGCTGCGTGAAAAAAGCCACCCGGCCTCTTCGCGTAAACTTCCCTTAACCACTCGCTCATCTTTTCTTCATCCATCCATCCCTTCGAGTTAGCTTTTATGATGACGCCGGCTGGAAAGGTCTCTTTTGGCAAGGTCTTCCTTTTGAATATCACCATGGGTGGAAGTTTCTGGCCATTAGCATGGCAAGCTAGAACCACAGTGAAGGATGACTTCTCATTCCCTGTGGTGCGAATATTCACCGTACGTGCTCCCGTTGTATCCACAGTGCGGTTCACAGGAATATCAGTTGCTGTGAAATAGTAATCCATGTGCGGATGGAGAGATTGCGTCTTTTCATGAACCGGAAACCTGTCGCTTAGTAGGAACCATTTTGTGGTCTTTACAGATGTAAACACACAAAGGAAATGAAACATACGGTGATATCCGCGCGCTTTTTCTTCTTCTATGCGGGCGGGTGGTTGCTTACAGTAGAAGAAGAAGCGCTTCCTGTTCTATGGGGGCGGGTGCTTACCTTGGCGGTTGCTTGCGTAGAAGAAAATACAACTTACCGTATTTTCCGCACCATAAGGCGCCCTGGGTTATAAGCCGCGCCTTCAATGAACGGCATATTTC
Organism: Nerophis lumbriciformis; assembly: GCF_033978685.3. Lineage (NCBI taxonomy): Eukaryota > Metazoa > Chordata > Actinopteri > Syngnathiformes > Syngnathidae > Nerophis > Nerophis lumbriciformis. The sequence goes on from NC_084548.2 coordinate 8,968, forward strand.
AAAACTTTGTCCACCTATAAGCCGCCCCGTGTTGTAAGCCGCATCTAACTGCGCTAAAGGAATGTAAAAAAAACAGTCAGATAGGTCAGTCAAACTTTAATAATATATTAAAAACCAGCGTTCTAACAACTCTGTTCACTCCCAAAATGTACGCAAATGTGCAATCACAAACATACGTATATCAACATGGACAGAGCTGCGTGAAAAAAGCCACCCGGCCTCTTCACGTAAACTTAAACTTACCTTAACCACTCGCTCATCTTTTCTTCATCCATCCCTTCGAGTTAGCTTTTATGATGACGCCGGCTGGAAAGGTCTCTTTTGGCAAGGTCTTCCTTTTGAATATCACCATGGGTGGAAGTTTCTGGCCATTAGCATGGCAAGCTAGAACCACAGTGAAGGATGACTTCTCATTCCCTGTAGTGCGAATATTCACCGTACGTGCTCCCGTTGTATCCACAGTGCGGTTCACAGGAATATCAAAAGTCAGTGGAACCTCGTCCATGTTGATAATGTTCTCTGGCCGGATCTTTTTTTCAGCTATCTTGTTTTTACAATATGCACGGAAAGTAGCCAGCTTTTCTTGAAAGTCTTTCGGCAGTTGCTGTGAAATAGTAGTCCGTGTGCGGATGGAGAGATTGCGTCTTTTCATGAACCGGATCCCTGTTGCTTAGTAGGAGCCATTTTGTGGTCTTTACAGATGTAAACACACAAAGGAAATGAAACGTACGGTGATATCCGCGCGCTTTTTCTTCTTCTACGCGGGCGGGTGGTTGCTTACAGTAGAAGAAGAAGCGCTTCCTGTTCTATGGGGGCGGGTGCTTACCTTGGCGGTTGCTTGCGTAGAAGAAGAAGCGCTTCCTGTTCTACCGGGAAAAAAGATGGCGGCTGTTTACCGAAGTTGCGAGATCGAAACTTTATGAAAAGGAATCTTAATATTTATCCATATATAAAGCGCACCGGGTTAAAAGGCGCACTGTCAGCTTTTGAGAAAATTTGTGGTTTTTAGGTGCGGCTAATAGTGCGGAAAATACGGTAATTCAGTGTTGGTATTTCAGTGGGCCCCGGCACCCTCTGTAGTGGAACATTCAAAAAGGCTAAAACCACTGGAATAGTCCACACTCCCAATATTGACAGTGACAACATTGTTCAAACAAATTAAACACATTTTTCCGATGATTAAACACATCAATTATGATGAATTATCAACGTTCACACTTAATGAGGCCTTTTTTGGGTTTTTTTCCGTCCCTGACCTTCTTGTGAAAATGTTCAGCAGCAGCGAGCGCTTTCATGGCGTCGCCTGAAAAAGACCCGCCAAGCCTGAATATAATGTTTTGTTGTGTTTTTATACACGGCTTTCAAGTTCCAGCGCCATGTCGTGGTCATGATGTCTGAAAAGAGGACCCAAAAATAAAAGTCATATAATACAAACATTGTAGCAAACTTAGACTGGACGTGTTCTTCCTCCTGTGAACAATTGCTGCATGAATGGAGGCGTCACACCTCAAAATGCATCTTGCATGGTGGTTCATCAACAAAATGGCAACATTGATCCTGGAGGTGGCCCTCGGACTCATGAAGGTCCCATGGTCTGCCGGTCTTGTGAGCCGGTCTTGTTCCAGCGCTAATAGCCTGTGAAAGAACAAGTTAGCGATGCTTCAAGACGCCGGCGTAGGAAATTAGCAATGTTTGCATAACTTTATTTTTGGGATTCTCTTTGGTTTTTGCGAGCCGTTGGGGAAAGGAACCTTGACGAGAAGAGGACGCCACAGGTGTCTTCACCTGGACCGTGTATATCGCCCGACGCCACAACACGTTTTGTAGCGTTTCAGCTGCCAGACGCCATGTTTGTGTTGCACATGGACAAACTAGATTAGCCTGCCTTGGCCACGGTGGCACCCCGCAACTTGGACATGGAACTGTACGTGCGGGGGGGAACTTATTTCTTCCATTGGAAATGAGATTAGTGTTCAAGATAATGTTTGTGTTTCACTTATTTAGGAATCTGCATGCTTGGGAACGTGTAGCGCCCAGGACCATGCATACAGGTAAAAGCCAGTAAATAAGAATATTTTGAAAAACTTGATTTATTTCAGTAATTGCATTCAAAAGGTGTAACTTGTACATTATATTTATTCATTGCACACAGACTGATGCATTCAAATGTTTATTTCATTTAATTTTGATGATTTGAAGTGGCAACAAATGAAAATCCAAAATTCCGTGTGTCACAAAATTAGAATATTACTTAAGGCTAATACAAAAAAGGGATTTTTAGAAATGTTGGCCAACTGAAAAGTATGAAAATGAAAAATATGAGCATGTACAATACTCAATACTTGGTTGGAGCTCCTTTGGCCTCAATTACTGCGTTAATGCGGCGTGGCATGGAGTCGATGAGTTTCTGGCACTGCTCAGGTGTTATGAGAGCCCAGGTTGCTCTGATAGTGGCCTTCAACTCTTCTGCGTTTTTGGGTCTGGCATTCTGCATCTTCCTTTTCACAATACCCCACAGATTTTCTATGGGGCTAAGGTCAGGGGAGTTGGCGGGCCAATTTAGAACAGAAATACCATGGTCCGTAAACCAGGCACGGGTAGATTTTGCGCTGTGTGCAGGCGCCAAGTCCTGTTGGAACTTGAAATCTCCATCTCCATAGAGCAGGTCAGCAGCAGGAAGCATGAAGTGCTCTAAAACTTGCTGGTAGACGGCTGCGTTGACCCTGGATCTCAGGAAACAGAGTGGACCGACACCAGCAGATGACATGGCACCCCAAACCATCACCCAACCATGCAAATTTTGCATTTCCTTTGGAAATCGAGGTCCCAGAGTCTGGATGAAGACAGGAGAGGCACAGGATCCACGTTGCCTGAAGTCTAGTGTAAAGTTTCCACCATCAGTGATGGTTTGGGGTGCCATGTCATCTGCTGGTGTCGGTCCACTCTGTTTCCTGAGATCCAGGGTCAACGCAGCCGTCTACCAGCAAGTTTTAGAGCACTAGGATTTTCCAGAATTCCTGGTTTTCCAAAGCCCTATTTCCACCCTTTTTTCTGGCGACTACTCCTTCCACATTTTTCAACACATTTCAATCGTTCCACCATCAAAACATTCCTCTTAATCAGGAAAAAAAATAACAAAGTTTTTTTTTGAACTGGAAAAATCCCAGGTTTTCCCAAAATTCCAGGAATTTCATAATACCATTTCTCAATTCATCGTGTTACTACTTCAACATTTCTCCACCGATTTGAAAAATTCCGACACCAACCATTTCAACTCATTCAGAACATTCAAATTTTTTACCATTTTCAAAAAAAAATCCTGCTTTTCTCAAAATTCCCAAATTTTGGGGAAATTCCCATTAAAATGAATGGGGCATTCTTCAAAGTTCCACAACTCCCACATTTTTCATCTGATTCAAACTGTTCACACTTCAAACTGTTCAGCCTGTTTAGGAATCGCTGGCTTTCCCTTGACAAATTCCAAAAATTCCCAGATTTCCCAGAATTCCAGGTTTTCCGGGACATTTTTCGAACATCCACCATTTCCACATTTTTCAACGCATTTCAACCGTTCCACCGTCAAACATTCGTCTTAATCAGGACAAAAACAAAGTTGTTTTTTGAACTGTAAAAATTCCCGGTTTTCCCAAAATTCCAGGAATTCCATAATACAACTTCTCAATCATCGTGTTACTACTTCAACATTTCTCCACCGGTTTGAAAAATTCCAACACCAACCATTTCAACTCATTCGGAAAATTATATTTTATTTTATTTTTACCATTTTCAAAAAAAAGTCCTGCTTTTCTCGAAATTCCCAAATTTGGGGGAAATTCCCATTGAAATCAAAGGGACATTCTTCAAAGTTCCACAACTCCCACATTTTTCATCTGATTCAAACTGTTCACACTGCAAAATATTCAGCCTGTTTGGGGATCGCAGGCTTTCCCTTGACAAATTCCAAAAATTCCCAGATTTCCCAGAATTCCAGGTTTTCCGGGACATTTTTCCCATTTAAAATAAATTGGCCATTTTTCAAACTTCCACCATTTCCACATTTTTCAACCGATTCAAACCATTCCACCTTCAACACATTCCACCATCCTGGAAATTTAAACTACCTTTTTTCCAAGTTCAAAAAACTTCTAGGATTTTCCAGAATTCCTGGTATTCCAAAGCCCTATTTCCACCCTTTTTTCTGGTGACTACTCCTTCCACATTTTTCAACACATTTCAATCATTCCACCGTCAAAACATTCCTCTTAATCAGGACAAAAAATAACAAAGTTTTTTTTTGAACTGGAAAAATCCCAGGTTTTCCCAAAATTCCAGGAATTTCGTAATACCATTTCTCAATTCATCGTGTTACTACTTCAACATTTCTCCACCGATTTTAAAAATTCCAACACCAACCATTTCAACTCATTCAAAACATTAATTATTTTTTTTTACCATTTTCCAAAAAAATAGCTGCTTTTCTCAAAATTCCCAAATTTTGGGGAAATTCCCATCAAAATGAATGGGACATCCTTTTAAGTTCCACAACTGCCACATTTTTCATCTCATTCAAACTGTTCACACTGCAAAATATTCAGCCTGTTTGGGAATGGTGTGCTCCACTTCAACAATTCTAAAAAAAATTCCAGGATTTCAGTTCAACTTCATCATTGGAGCATTCACATGCAATTCCTTCAGGAATTGCCTCATCTAGTACTTGGTTAATATTCAGGTCACGACATGTAAATGGACTATTGTTGGATGTTATTTAGAGGACTTTATAGGCAGAACGTAGTAGTAGCAATCAGCTAAATTGTTAGCCACCTTGTCAGGGCCGGCCCGTGGCATAGGCCGTATAGGCAAATGCTAAGGGCGCTGTCCATCAGGGGGCGCCACGCCAGTGCCACAAATGTTGGAGGAAAGGAAAAAAAAGTTGGCACTATTATTTCTAAATACAAAAAATAATCCCACGTTAATTAAAATGCAAAGTAAAGCCTATTTAATAGAAATATTATTTGTTACAAAATTACGCCCCCCCCCCCCACCCCCCCCCCCCCCCCCCCCCCCCCCCCGCACGGTGCGCCCCTCCCTTCCCGTATCATGACTCTTTTTGGACGTCACCACATCAAAAAATCAACACAAGATGTCAAAACGGCCAAAACTGTCAGGTGCCCAGGGAAGAAAAAAGAGAAAAGAAGAGGAGGAGAAACGAGAAAAGACAGAGGTAGCAGGTAGGTAACGTTAGCCTACATGAAATTATTTGTCTGTTACAGAATGTGATAGTAACCTGGCTTTTTAGCATTAAGCTAATGTCACATGATTCGGCAATTGCTAATCAATAAATAGCTAGTTCTGTTTTAACGTCGGGTTAATATTGTGGAGGGGGCTAAATTGTTATGGAAAATAATCATGTAACGTTAGGTAATTACAGTACTCCCACCTTACATTCCTCAGGGACATTTGTATTAGATCTTTTAAGCAGGTGTTTTTTGTTTACATTGTTATTGCCTTCTGGTTAGCTAATGTTTGCCCTGCAGGTAATAGTCACTTTTCCACCCCTTTATATATTAGGTATAGTTGTAAGTAAAAAAAAAAAAAGGTCAAAGACAAAGCTATTCGGTTTCTTGTGAGTATATACACTTCACTGCCGATGTGGGGGGGGGGGGCGCCACCTAAAATCTTGCCTAGGGCGCCAGATTGGTTAGGGCCGGGCCTGCACCTTGTACTTGCCATATTTTACGATTTAGAATGCATTAAAAAAAAATGTGTGCTCGTCTTACATAAAGATTGTGACTGAAAGGCAACATTCCCTAAAAGTGCTGTTCCCCTTTAAGAGGTTTTGATTTGGACTTGTTTTTCCTTTCATAATGACCACGTGACTGAATTGTGGATACAATACAAAATGTTGCTCATGTCAATAAAAAACATGTTCATCATTTCATTCTTTGTTAATGAATCTTATTTTAGAGGTTTAATCAGACAATTGTTACTGTGTTGTGTGTGTGTGTGTGTGTGTGTGTGTGTGTGTGTGTGTGTGTGTGTGTGTGTGTGTGTGTGTGTGAGAGAGAGAGAGAGCTTCCTTCCTATTGGCTGGTGAAACTTATTGGAGCTTCCATGAAGAAAAGACCTCTCGGTGGTCCCCCCCCCCACCCCCCCACAAGGCCCCACGAAGTAGTCCGTCCTTGACACGGTGCGCGTGACACATGACCCTGCAGGCAGCGCACCACGGCAACTTTCCACGCCCTTGACGCCCCCCCCCGTGCCCCCCCCCCCAGCCGGACCCCTCAAAGTGGCGCCGACCTCGACGTGTTTCTTGCGTGTGTTTGTTTCTCCTTGTTTGTTCCACTTCCACTCGAGGGGGAGCTGAAGATGACGTCTTTGCCAGGGACTGTGCCGCGAATGATGCGCCCGGCCCACGGACATCAGAACTACCCACGGACCGGCTTCCCTCTGGAAGGTAAGTAAGCTTCTGGGGTGTTTTCATATGGTAAAAAAAAAAAATAAAAAAAAAATAAGCCAAATATTTTCTTACATATACATTTATTATCTTATAACAAGAATGAGTGTTTTTATATTTATTATATTAATATTTGTAGTTGATAGTGTCAACATTTTACTTTTTTCTGTACTTTGGTCACATCTATGAGTTTTATATATACATTTCCAAATACTATATGAGAACATTAAAACACTGAGAAGCATAAAAAACACTCAAAATAGAACATTTGAAAAAATTGCATTCATAATAAGATGACAATTATTATTGTTATTATTATTATTATTTTATTTTTCCCTGTTTATATATGTGTTTATATGTACTTTGGTCACATCTATGAGTTTTATATATACATTTCCAAATTCTATATGAGAACATTAAAATACTGAGAAGCATAAAAAAACACTCAAAATAGAACATTTGAAAAAATTGCATTCATAATAAGATGACAATTATTATTGTTATTATTATTATTATTATTTTATTTTCCCCTGTTTATATGTACTTTGGTCACATCTATGAGTTTTATATATACATTTCCAGATTCTATATGAGAACATTAAAATACTAAAAAGCATAAAAAAACACTCAAAATAGAACATTTGAAAAAATTGCATTCATAATAAGATGACAATTATTATTGTTATTATTATTTTATTTTTCCCTGTTTATATATGTGTTTATATGTACTTTGGTCACATCTATGAGTTTTATATATACATTTCCAGATTCTATATGAGAACATTAAAATACTGAGAAGCATAAAAAAAACCTCAAAATAGAACATTTGAAAAAATTGCATTCATAATAAGATGACAATTATTATTGTTATTATTATTATTATTATTTTATTTTTCCCTGTTTATATGTACTTTGGTCACATCCATGAGTTTTATATATACATTTCCAGATTCTATATGAGAACATTAAAATACTGAGAAGCATAAAAAAACACTCAAAATAGAACATTTGAAAAAATTGCATTCATAATAAGATGACAATTATTATTGTTATTATTATTATTATTTTTATTTTTCCCTGTTTATATGTACTTTGGTCACATCTATGAGTTTTATATATACATTTCCAGATACTATATGAGAACATTAAAATACTGAGAAGCATAAAAAAAACACTCAAAATAGAACATTTGAAAAAATTGCATTCATAATAAGATGACAATTATTATTGTTATTATTATTTTATTTTTCCCTGTTTATATATGTGTTTATATGTACTTTGGTCACATCTATGAGTTTTATTTATACATTTCCAGATTCTATATGAGAACATTAAAATACTGAGAAGCATAAAAAACACTCAAAATAGAACATTTGAAAAAATTGCATTCATAATAAGATGACAATTATTATTGTTATTATTATTATTATTTTTATTTTTCCCTGTTTATATGTACTTTGGTCACATCTATGAGTTTTATATATACATTTCCAGATACTATATGAGAACATTAAAATACTGAGAAGCATAAAAAAAACACTCAAAATAGAACATTTGAAAAAATTGCATTCATAATAAGATGACAATTATTATTGTTATTATTATTTTATTTTTCCCTGTTTATATATGTGTTTATATGTACTTTGGTCACATCTATGAGTTTTATTTATACATTTCCAGATTCTATATGAGAACATTAAAATACTGAGAAGCATAAAAAACACTCAAAATAGAACATTTGAAAAAATTGCATTCATAATAAGATGACAATTATTATTGTTATTATTATTATTATTTTTATTTTTCCCTGTTTATATGTACTTTGGTCACATCTATGAGTTTTATATATACATTTCCAAATACTATATGAGAACATTAAAATACTGAGAAGCATAAAAAACACTCAAAATAGAACATTTGAAAAAATTGCATTCATAATAAGATGACAATTATTATTGTTATTATTATTATTATTATTTTATTTTTCTCTGTTTATATGTACTTTGGTCACATCTATGAGTTTTTTTTATATACATTTCCAAATACTATATGAGAACATTAAAATACTGAGAAGCATAAAAAAACACTCAAAATAGAACATTTGAAAAAATTGCATTCATAATAAGATGACAATTATTATTGTTATTATTATTATTATTTTATTTTTCCCTGTTTATATGTACTTTGGTCACATCTATGAGTTTTATATATACATTTCCAGATTCTATATGAGAACATTAAAATACTGAGAAGCATAAAAAAACACTCAAAATAGAACATTAGAAAAAATTGCATTCATAATAAGATGACAATTATTATTGTTATTATTATTATTATTATTTTATTTTTCCCTGTTTATATGTACTTTGGTCACATCTATGAGTTTTATATATACATTTCCAAATACTATATGAGAACATTAAAATACTGAGAAGCATAAAAAACACTCAAAATAGAACATTTGAAAAAATGGCATTCATAATAAGATGACAATTATTATTGTTATTATTATTATTTTATTTTTCTCTGTTTATATGTACTTTGGTCACATCTATGAGTTTTATATATACATTTCCAAATACTATATGAGAACATTAAAATACTAAAAAGCATAAAAAAACACTCAAAATAGAACATTTGAAAAAATTGCATTCATAATAAGATGACAATTATTATTGTTATTATTATTATTATTTTATTTTTCCCTGTTTATATGTACTTTGGTCACATCTATGAGTTTTATATATACATTTCCAGATTCTATATGAGAACATTAAAATACTGAGAAGCATAAAAAACACTCAAAATAGAACATTTGAAAAAATTGCATTCATAATAAGATGACAATTATTATTGTTATTATTATTTTATTTTTCCCTGTTTATATATGTGTTTATATGTACTTTGGTCACATCTATGAGTTTTATATATACATTTCCAGATTCTATATGAGAACATTAAAATACTAAAAAGCAGAAAAAAACACTCAAAATAGAACATTTGAAAAAATTGCATTCATAATAAGATGACAATTATTATTGTTATTATTATTATTATTTTATTTTTCCCTGTTTATATGTACTTTGGTCACATCTATGAGTTTTATATATACATTTCCAGATACTATATGAGAACATTAAAATACTGAGAAGCATAAAAAAACACTCAAAATAGAACATTTGAAAAAATTGCATTCATAATAAGATGACAATTATTATTGTTATTATTATTATTATTTTATTTTTCCCTGTTTTTTTGTGTTTATATGTACTTTGGTCACATCTATGAGTTTTATATATACATTTCCAAATACTATATGAGAACATTAAAATACTAAAAAGCATAAAAAAAACCACTCAAAATAGAACATTTGAAAAAATTGCATTCATAATAAGATGACAATTATTATTGTTATTATTATTTTATTTTTCCCTGTTTATATGTGTTTATAGGTACTTTGGTCACATCTATGAGTTTTATATATACATTTCCAGATTCTATATGAGAACATTAAAAATACCGAGGAGCATAAAAAACACTCAAAATAGAACATTTGAAAAAATTGCATTCATAATAAGATGACAATTATTATTGTTATTATTATTATTATTATTTTATTTTTCCCTTTTTATATATGTGTTTATATGTACTTTGGTCACATCTATGAGTTTTATATATACATTTCCAGATTCTATATGAGAACATTAAAATACTGAGAAGCATAAAAAAACACTCAAAATAGAACATTTGAAAAAATTGCATTCATAATAAGATGACAATTATTATTGTTATTATTATTATTATTTTCCCTGTTTATATATGTGTTTATATGTACTTTGGTCACATCTATGAGTTTTATATATACATTTCCAGATACTATATGAGAACATTAAAATACTGAGAAGCATAAAAAAAACACTCAAAATAGAACATTTGAAAAAATTGCATTCATAATAAGATGACAATTATTATTGTTATTATTATTTTATTTTTCCCTGTTTATATATGTGTTTATATGTACTTTGGTCACATCTATGAGTTTTATATATACATTTCCAGATTCTATATGAGAACATTAAAATACTGAGAAGCATAAAAAACACTCAAAATAGAACATTTGAAAAAATTGCATTCATAATAAGATGATAATTATTATTGTTATTATTATTATTATTTTTATTTTTCCCTGTTTATATATGTGTTTATATGTACTTTGGTCACATCTATGAGTTTTATATATACATTTCCAAATACTATATGAGAACATTAAAATACTGAGAAGCATAAAAAAACACTCAAAATAGAACATTTGAAAAAATTGCATTCATAATAAGATGACAATTATTATTGTTATTATTATTATTATTTTATTTTCCCCTGTTTATATGTACTTTGGTCACATCTATGAGTTTTATATATACATTTCCAGATTCTATATGAGAACATTAAAATACTGAGAAGCATAAAAAAACACTCAAAATAGAACATTTGAAAAAATTGCATTCATAATAAGATGACAATTATTATTGTTATTATTATTATTATTATTTTATTTTTCCCTGTTTATATATGTGTTTATATGTACTTTGGTCACATCTATGAGTTTTATATATACATTTCCAAATACTATATGAGAACATTAAAATACTGAGAAGCATAAAAAACACTCAAAATAGAACATTTGAAAAAATTGCATTCATAATAAGATGACAATTATTATTATTATTATTATTTTAGTTTTCCCTGTTTATATATGTGTTTATATGTACTTTGGTCACATCTATGAGTTTTATATATATACATTTCCAGATACTATATGAGAACATTAAAATACTGAGAAGCATAAAAAACACTCAAAATAGAACATTTGAAAAAATTGCATATTATTATTATTATTTTATTTTTCCCTGTTTATATGTGTTTATATGTACTTTGGTCACATCTATGAGTTTTATATATACATTTCCAAATACTATATGAGAACATTAAAATACTGAGAAGCATAAAAAAACACTCAAAATAGAACATTTAAATAAATAAATGAATAAATAAATTTGAAAAAATTGCATTCATAATAAGATGACAATTATTATTGTTATTATTATTTTATTTTTCCCTGTTTTATATGTACTTTGGTCACATCTATGAGTTTTATATATACATTTCCAAATACTATATGAAAACATTAAAACGCTCAAAATAGAACATTTCTGATTCAAAAAATTGCACTTATAATAAATAAGATGTCAATTATAATTTTTTTTTTTTTTTGTGTTTCTTATGTTTCACTGTTTTTTTTCTTCATTTTGTCTTCATTGTGTGCTCAATAAAATACAGTAGATAATAAATGACATAACGGCATACAAAATGTGTGAATGATGACCTTGTCGTATTAATAAATGCTGTGAATGCAAACATTATAATAAGGTTTTATTAAACAATATTTTTTTTTTTGCTATCCATTGCGCAAAACATTATTTTTTAAATATAATTTTCCTCTCCTAACTGTAAACATATTCCTGCACGTCAAACATTACTTCTAATTAAGAAGAATATGATCCAGATTGAATTAGACGATGACTAATTAAGGCGTGGAGATAAATGCGTGTTTTTCCGCGGCAGTGTCCACTCCTCTGGGCCAGGGCCGCGTCAACCAGCTGGGCGGAGTGTTCATCAACGGCCGGCCTCTGCCCAACCACATCCGCCACAAGATCGTGGAGATGGCTCATCACGGCGTCCGGCCGTGCGTCATCTCCCGCCAACTGCGCGTCTCGCACGGCTGCGTGTCCAAGATCCTGTGCCGATACCAGGAGACCGGATCCATCCGGCCCGGGGCGATCGGAGGCAGCAAGCCCAGAGTGAGCCTTCACGCCCATAACAATAATATTATTAATAATAATAATGATCCAATAATAAAGTGACATATCGCCGTGCTCCACGCAGCAGATCGCCACGCCGGACGTGGAGAAAAGGATCGAACAATACAAGAGCGACAGCCCGGGAATTTTCAGCTGGGAAATCCGGGATAAATTACTGAAGGACGGCATCTGTGACCGCAGCAGCGTCCCCTCAGGTGAGACTCTGTCTGGTAAGATGCTCACTTCTTTATTACAATATTTATATTTATATTTATATTTATATAGTTATACAGTCCCCTCAGGTGAGACTCTGTCTGGTAAGATGCTCACTTCTTTATTACAATATTTATATTTATATTTATATTTATATAGTTATACAGTCCCCTCAGGTGAGACTCTGTCTGGTAAGATGCTCACTTCTTTATTACAATATTTATATTTATATTTATATTTATATTTATATTTATATTTATATTTATATTTATATTTATATAGTTATACAGTCCCCTCAGGTGAGACACTGTCTGGTAAGATGCTCACTTCTTTATTACAATATTTATATTTATATTTATATTTATATTTATATAGTTATACAGTCCCCTCAGGTGAGACACTGTCTGGTAAGATGCTCACTTCTTTATTACAATATTTATATTTATATTTATATTTATATTTATATTTATATATTTATATTTATATTTATATTTATATTTATATTTATATTTATATAGTTATACAGTCCCCTCAGGTGAGACTCTGTCTGGTAAGATGCTCCCTTCTTTATATTTATATTTATATTTATATTTATATAGTTATACAGTCCCCTCAGGTGAGACACTGTCTGGTAAGATGCTCCCTTCTTTATTACTTTATTACAATATTTATATTTATATTTATATTTATATTTATATTTATATTTATATAGTTATACAGTCCCCTCAGGTGAGACTCTGTCTGGTAAGATGCTCACTTCTTTTTTACAATATTTATATTTATATTTATATTTATATTTATATTTATATAGTTATACAGTCCCCTCAGGTGAGACTCTGTCTGGTAAGATGCTCCCTTCTTTATATTTATATTTATATTTATATTTATATAGTTATACAGTCCCCTCAGGTGAGACACTGTCTGGTAAGATGCTCCCTTCTTTATTACTTTATTACAATATTTATATTTATATTTATATTTATATAGTTATACAGTCCCCTCAGGTGAGACACTGTCTGGTAAGATGCTCCCTTCTTTATTACTTTATTACAATATTTATATTTATATTTATATTTATATTTATATTTATATTTATATTTATATAGTTATACAGTCCCCTCAGGTGAGACTCTGTCTGGTAAGATGCTCACTTCTTTATTACTTTATATTTATATTTATATTTATATTTATATTTATATAGTTATACAGTCCCCTCAGGTGAGACACTGTCTGGTAAGATGCTCCCTTCTTTATTACTTTATATTTATATTTATATTTATATTTATATATTTATACAGTCCCCTCAGGTGAGACTCTGTCTGGTAAGATGCTCCCTTCTTTATTACAATATTACTTTATTTATATTTATATTTATATTTATATTTATATTTATATTTATATTTATATAGTTATACAGTCCCCTCAGGTGAGACACTGTCTGGTAAAATGCTCCCTTCTTTATTACTTTATTACAATATTTATATTTATATTTATATTTATATTTATATAGTTATAGTTATACAGTCCCCTCAGGTGAGACACTGTCTGGTAAGATGCTCCCTTCTTTATTACAATATTTATATTTATATTTATATTTATATTTATATTTATATATACATATATATATTTATATTTATATTTATATTTATATTTATATTTATATTTATATAGTTATAGTTATACAGTCCCCTCAGGTGAGACACTGTCTGGTAAGATGCTCCCTTCTTTATTACTTTATTACAATATTTATATTTATATTTATATATTTATATTTATATTTATATATTTATATTTATATTTATATTTATATTTATATTTATATTTATATAGTTATACAGTCCCCTCAGGTGAGACACTGTCTGGTAAGATGCTCCCTTCTTTATTACTTTATTACAATATTTATATTTATATTTATATTTATATTTATATTTATATAGTTATACAGTCCCCTCAGGTGAGACACTGTCTGGTAAGATGCTCCCTTCTTTATTACTTTATTACAATATTCATATTTATATTTATATTTATATTTATATTTATATTTATATTTTTTATATTTATATTTTTTATATTTATATTTATACAGTCCCCCCAGGTGAGACACTGTCTGGTAAGTTTTATTACAATATCAACATTTATAATTATAACATTATACCGGACTAAATTAGGGCCCGAAGCAGAAATGATTTCGAGGCCCACTTGTGTCAAAAATATTTCACACTTTTTTGAAATTTATGTGAAACTATTTAGATCATATTTAAATTAAAAAATGTTCAATACAAAAACAAAGCAATTCCTCCTGACACAACTTTATAAACTTTATATAAAATGCTCCCATTCTTGACTTATTTACTGTAATTAGCATCCACAAAAAAAAAAAAAAAAAAAAATAAATAAAATATATATATATATATATATATATATATATATATATATTTATTGTTGATATATTTATGGTAGAAGTATGCAACCTTTCTAGGTAATAACAATATAATATGTACAGGGCCGCCCCTGGCTAAATTGGGGCCCAAAGCAACATTTTATTTGGAGGCCCCCCCCCCTCCTTAAATGCCTTTTTTTTTTACTCTTCTTTATTTATATAAAACGATTTGTATACTTGTTTAGTCACAAAATGTTCAATAATTCAATATACACTTTATAAAAGACTCTGATTCTTTCCTTATGTCATTGGCATCAACTTCCCACACATTTATCATTTTATTATTAAAGTGTTTACTTTCCAAATAACAACAATATAGGCCCTATGTAACACAGGGCCGCCCTTGGCTGAATTGGGGCCCCCAAGTAGAATTTTATTTGGAGGCCCCCCCTCCTTAAATTAGTTTTTACACTTTTGCATTTATGTGAAACGAATTTTATACTTTTTTAATCAGATAATGTTCAAAAATGATTTTTTTTTTTTTTTTAAAAAAACAACAAATTTAACAAACTATAGCAATTCTTCCAGACACAATTCCAGAACATCTTTATCAAATACACTCTGTTAAAATGCTCCCATTCTTTAATTATTTACTGCAATTGGCATCAACACACACACACACACACACACACACACACACACACACACACACACACACACACACACACACACACACACACACTACTCCTTCCACATTTTTCAACACAGTTCAACCGTTCCACCGTCAAAACATTCCTCTTAATCAGGACAAAAACAAAGTTGTTTTTTTGAACTGGAAAAATTCCCGGTTTTCCCAAAATTCCAGGAATTTCGTAATACCGTAAAGACTGGCCCTTGTTACCCCCGAGTGTAAAGACTGGCCCTTCTTACCCCCGAGTGTAAAAAGTGGCCCTTGTTACCCCCGAGTATAAAGACTGACCCTTCTTACCCCCGAGTGTAAAGTCTGGCCCTTGTTACCCCCGAGTGTAAAAAGTGGCCCTTGTCACCCCCGAGTGTAAAGACTGGCCCTTGTTACCCCCGAGTGTAAAAAGTGTCCCTTGTTACTTGCGAGTGTAAAGTCTGGCCCTTGTTACCCCCGAGTGTAAAAAGTGTCCCTTGTTACTTGCGAGTGTAAAGACTGACCCTTGTTACCCCCGAGTGTAAAAAGTGGCTCTTGTTACCCCCGAGTGTAAAGTCTGGCCCTTCTTGTCCCCGAGTGTAAAAAGTGTCCCTTGTTAACCTCGAATGTAAAGACTGGCCCTTCTTGTCCACGAGTGTAAAAAGTGGCCCTTGTTAACCTCGAATGTAAAGACTGGCCCTTCTTGTCCACGAGTGTAAAAAGTGGCCTTTGTTACCCCCGAGTGTAAAGACTGGCCCTTGTTACCCCCGAGTGTAAAAAGTGGCCCTTGTTACCCTCGAGTGTAAAGACTGGCCCTTCTTGTCCACGAGTGTAAAAAGTGGCCCTTGTTAACCTCGAATGTAAAGACTGGCCCTTCTTGTCCACGAGTGTAAAAAGTGGCCTTTGTTACCCCCGAGTGTAAAAAGTGGCCCTTGTTACCCTCGAGTGTAAAGTCTGGCCCTTGTTACCCCCGAGTGTAAAGACTGGCCCTTCTTGTCCCCGAGTGTAAAAAGTGGCCCTTGCTACCCCCGAGTGTAAAGTCTGGCCTTTGTTACCCACGAGTGTAAAAAGTGGCCCTTGTTACCCTCGAGTGTAAAAAGTGTCCCTTGTTACTTGCGAGTGTAAAGACTGGCCCTTGTTACCCTCGAGTGTAAAAAGTGTCCCTTGTTACTTGCGAGTGTAAAGACTGGCCCTTGTCACCCCCGAGTGTAAAAAGTGGCCCTTGTTACCCCCGAGTGTAAAGACTGGCCCTTGTTACCCCCGAGTGTAAAAAGTGGCCCTTGTTACCCCCGAGTGTAAAGACTGGCCCTTGTTACCCCCGAGTGTAAAAAGTGGCCCTTGTTACCTCCGAGTATAAAGACTTGGCCCTTGTTACCCCCGAGTGTAAAGACTGGCCCTTGTTACCCCCGAGTGTAAAAAGTGGCCCTTGTTACCCCCGAGTGTAAAGACTGGCCCTTGTTACCCCCGAGTGTAAAGACTGGCCCTTGTTACCCCCGAGTGTAAAAAGTGTCCCTTGTTACTTGCGAGTGTAAAGACTGGCCCTTGTTACCCTCGAGTGTAAAAAGTGTCCCTTGTTACCCCCGAGTGTAAAAAGTGTCCCTTGTTACTTGCGAGTGTAAAGACTGGCCCTTGTTACCCCCGAGTGTAAAAAGTGTCCCTTGTTACCCCCGAGTGTAAAAAGTGTCCCTTGTTACTTGCGAGTGTAAAGACTGGCCCTTGTTACCCCGAGTGTAAAGACTGACCCTTGTTACCCTCGAGTGTAAAGACTGGCCCTTGTTACCCTCGAGTGTAAAGACTAGCCCTTGTTACCCTCGAGTGTAAAGACTGGCCCTTGTTACCCCCGAGTGTAAAGACTGGCCCTTGTCACCCCGAGTGTAAAGATTGGCCCTTGTTACCCCCGAGTGTAAAGACTGGCCCTTGTTACCCCCGAGTGTAAAGACTGGCCCTTGTTACCCCCGAGTGTAAAGACTAGCCCTTGTTACCCTCGAGTGACTGGCCCTTGTTACCCCCGAGTGTAAAGACTGACCCTTGTTACCCCCGAGTGTAAAGACTGGCCCTTGTTACCCCCGAGTGTAAAGACTGGCCCTTGTTACCCCCGAGTGTAAAGACTAGCCCTTGTTACCCTCGAGTGACTGGCCCTTGTTACCCCCGAGTGTAAAGACTGACCCTTGTTACCCCCGAGTGTAAAAAGTGGCCCTTGTTACCCCCACAGTGAGTTCCATCAGCAGAATACTGCGAGCTCGTTTTGGGAAGAAGGACGAGGAAGAGGAGGAGGAGTGCTTGAAAAAGGAGGAAGAGGAGGACAAGAGGACCAAGCACAGCATTGACGGCATCCTGCGAGACAAAGGTAGGCCATGCTTGGATTTGGGGAGGGGGAGTGGGGGGGACAAGGGCGGGGGGGGGACCATTTCGTCTACGACAAATTGGACCCAAGTGGCCTTTTTGTGAGGTCCCAGCAGACTGCACATTATTTCTGATGTATTATTTATTATTTATCAGGTGTCAGGCCTGCGGGGAACTTCCCTTCCTGTTCATATCTATTACAAATATTAAATATCATATCTATATTAGGGATGTCCGATAATGGCTTTTTGCCGATATCCGATATTGTCCAACTCTTTAATTACCGATACTGATATCAACCGATATATACAGTCGTGGAATGAACACATTATTATGCCTAATTTGTATGGTGAAGATAAGGTACTTTTAAAAAAAAATGTATAAAATAAAATAAGATAAATAAATTCAAAACATTTTCTTGAACAAAAAAGAAAGTAAAACAATATAAAAACAGTTACATAATGAAAATGATTAAAATGAAGTGTTAAAGGTTAGTACTATTAGTGGAGCAATCATGTGTGCTTACGGACTGTATCCCTGCAGACTGTATTGATATATATTGATATATAATGTAGGAACCACAATATTATATATATTTACTTTTTTTTTTTTTTTTTTACTTATAACGCTAACGCCATCTATCCATCCATAATAAGTTATTATTTTTTCATGTTTTTGTTGTAGTTTGTTTTTCGCTCTTTTGTCAAATAATTTTTTTAATTTTTATGGCAAACATAAAATATGCAATCATTTCCCCAATATTTAAATTAATTGGAGCCTTAAATATGTCAATAATTCATAATATATTTGCTTTTAATTCATTGTTATTTTTGGATCAATGACCATATAAAAATACATACTAATAATAATAAAAAAACATACATTATTTACTTTGAAAAAACAACTTTATTGACTGTATTGATATATATTGATATATAATGTAGGAACCACAATATTAATAACAGAAAGAAACAACAATGAGTGTGAATGGGGGAGGGAGGTTTTTTGGGTTGGTGCACTAATTGTAAGTGTAGCTTGTGTTTTTTATGTTGAGTTAATAAAAAAAAACAAAATTAATAATAATAATAAAAAAAACGATACTGATAATAAAAAAGAAAATACCCATAATTTCCGATATTACATTTTAAAGCACTTATCAGCCGATAATATCGGCCTGCCGATATCTAATCTATATACATATATATATATATATATATATACATATATATATATATATATATATATATATATATATATATATATATAAATATTTAGAAATTCGCGTATTTACTACATCTACAGTATGAGGGGTGTGCACCTAATCTATATACATATATATATATATATTATTTTTTCATGCTTTTGTTGTGGTTTGTTTTACACTCTTTTGTCAAATAATTTTTTAAATTTTTATGGCAAACATAAAATATGCAATAATTTCCCCAATATTTAAATTAATTGGAGCCTTAAATATGTCAATAATTCATAATATATTTGCTTTTAATTCATTGTTATTTTTGGATCACTGACCGTTTAAAAAAATACATACTAATAATAAAAAAACACACATTATTTTTTTTTTTACTTTTAATGCTTACATCCATCTATCCATCCATAATAAAAAACTTTTTTTTTTCATGTTTTTTGTTGTTTGTTTTACGCTCTTTTTGTCAAAGAACTTTGTTTCTTTATGGCAAACAAAAAATATGCAGTATTTTCCCCCCAAAATATTTAAAAGTGAAATATTTAAATTAATTGGAACACTAAACATGTCAATAATTCATAATAAATTAGCTTTTATTTCATTGTTATTTGTGGATCACTGACCGTTTAAAAAAATACAAACTAATAATAAAAAACATACATTATTATTATTAGTTTTTTTTACTTTTAACACTGCATCCATCTATCATCCATAATAAGTTATTATTATTTGTTCATGTTTTTATTTATTTTTTACGCTCTTTTTGTCAAACAACTTTGCTTTTTTTATGGCAAACATATGTTTTTAATTTTTTAACACTTACATCTACATCAACCATAGGTCTATCTTTTGATATAAGGTATTTTTTTATTTTAATCTTTTATGCCTTTTTGTTAAAAGAAACCCCTGTTGTTGTTTTTAATAGCAAAACCACAAAATATTTTTTTTCCCCCAAAAAATATTTCAAAGTGGAATATTTAAATCAATTGGAGCCTTAAACATGTCAATAATTCATAATAAATTGGCTTTTAATGAATTGTTATTTTTGGAACTATGATCATTTAAAAACAAACACTATTTCCTTTTTTTTTTTTTTTTTATACTTATAACGCTAACGCCATCTATCCATCCATAATAAGTTATTATTTTTTCATGTTTTTGTTGTGGTTTGTTTTACGCTCTTTTGTCAAATAATTTTTTTAATTTTTATGGCAAACATAAAATATGCAATCATTTCCCCAATTTTTTAATTAATTGGATCCTTAAATATGTCAATAATTCATAATATATTTGCTTTTAATTCATTGTTATTTTTTGGAACAAAGACAATTTAAAAAAATACATACTAATAATAAAAAAACACACATTATTATTTTTTTACTTTTAATGCTTACATCCATCTATCCATCCATAATAAAAAACTTTTTTTTTCACGTTTTTTGTTGTTTGTTTTACGCTCTTTTTGTCAAAGAACTTTGTTTCTTTATGGCAAACAAAAATATGCAGTATTTTCCCCCCAAAATATTTAAAAGTGAAATATTTAAATTAATTGGAACACTAAACATGTCAATAATTCATAATAAATTAGCTTTTATTTCATTGTTATTTTTGGATCACTGACCGTTTAAAAAAATACAAACTAATAATAAAAAACATACATTATTATTATTAGTTTTTTTTACTTTTAACACTGCATCCATCTATCATCCATAATAAGTTTCTATTATTTGTTCATGTTTTTATTTATTTTTTATGCTCTTTTTGTCAAACAACTTTGCTTTTTTTATGGCAAACATATGTTTTTAATTTTTTAACACTTACATCTACATCAACCATAAGTCTATCTTTTGATATAAGGTATTTTTTTATTTTAATCTTTTATGCCTTTTTGTCAAAAGAAACCCCTGTTGTTTTTTTTAATAGCAAAACCACAAAATATTTTTTTTTTCCCAAAAAAATATTTCAAAGTGTAATATTTAAATCAATTGGAGCCTTAAACATGTCAATAATTCATAATAAATTGGCTTTTAATTAATTGTTATTTTTGGAACTATGATCATTTAAAAACATACACTATTTCCTTTTTTTTATTTTTTACTAATAACGCTAACATCCATCTATCCATCCATAATAAGTTATTATTTTTTCATGTTTTTGTTGTGGTTTGTTTTACGCTCTTTTGTCAAATATTTATTTTTATTTTTATGGCAAACATAAAATATGCAATCATTTCCCCAATTTTTTAATTAATTGGATCCTTAAATATGTCAATAATTCATAATATATTTGCTTTTAATTCATTGTTATTTTTTGGAACAAAGACAATTTAAAAAAATACATACTAATAATAAAAAAACACACATTATTTTTTTTTTTACTTTGAATGCTTTCATCCATCTATCCATCCATAATAAAAAACTTTTTTCATGTTTTTTGTTGTTTGTTTTACGCTCTTTTTGTCAAAAAACTTTGTTTCTTTATGGCAAACAAAAATATGCAGTATTTTCCCCCCAAAATATTTAAAAGTGAAATATTTAAATTAATTGGAACACTAAAGATGTCAATAATTCATAATAAATTAGCTTTTATTTCATTGTTATTTTTGGATCACTGACCGTTTAAAAAAATACAAACTAATAATAAAAAACATACATTATTATTATTAGTTTTTTTTTACTTTTAACACTGCATCCATCTATCATCCATAATAAGTTATTATTATTTGTTCACGTTTTTATTTATTTTTTACGCTCATTTTGTCAAACAACTTTGCTTTTTTTATGGCAAACATATGTTTTTTATTTTTTAACACTTACTTCTCCATCAACCATAGGTCCATCTTTTGATATAAAGTATTTTTTTATTTTAATCTTTTATGCCTTTTTGTCAAAAGAAACCCCTGTTGGTTTTTTTAATAGCAAAACCACAAAATATTTTTTTTTTCCCCAAAAAATATTTTAAAGTGGAATATTTAAATCAATCGGAGCCTTAAACATGTCAATAATTCATAATAAATTGGCTTTTAATGAATTGTTATTTTTGGAACTATGATAATTTAAAAACATACACTATTTCCTTTTTTTTTTTTTTTTTTTACTTATAACGCTAACGCCATCTATCCATCCATAATAAGTTAATATTTTTTCATGTTTTTGTTGTGGTTTGTTTTACGCTCTTTTGTCAAATCATTTATTTTTATTTTTATGGCAAACATAAAATATGCAATCATTTCCCCAATATTTAAATTAATTGGAGCCTTAAATATGTCAATAATTCATAATATATTTGCTTTGAAATTCATTGTTATTTTTGGATCAATGACCATATAAAAATACATACTACTAATAATAAAAAACATACATTATTTACTTTGAAAAAACAACTTTATTGACTGTATTGATATATATTGATATATAATGTAGGAACCACAATATTAATAACAGAAAGAAACAACCCTTTTGTGTGAATGAGTGTGAATGGGGGAGGGAGGTTTTTTGGGTTGGTGCACTAATTGTAAGTGTAGCTTGTGTTTTTTATGTTGAGTTAATAAAAAAATAAAAAATTAATAATAATAAAAAAAAACAACGATACCGATAATAAAAAAGAAAATACCCATAATTTCCGATATTACATTTTAAAGCACTTATCGGCCGATAATATCGGCCTGCCGATCTCTAATCTATATACATATATACATATATACATATATATATATATATATATATATATATATAAATATTTAGAAATTCACGTATTTACTACATCTACAGTATGAGGGGTGTGCACCTAATCTATATACATATATATATATATAATTTTTTCATGTTTTTGTTGTGGTTTGTTTTACGCTCTTTTGTCAAATAATTGTTTTTATTTTTATGGCAAACATAAAATATGCAATCATTTCCCCAATATTTAAATTAATTGGAGCCTTAAATATGTCAATAATTCATAATATATTTGCTTTTAATTCATTGTTATTTTTTGGAACAAAGACAATTTAAAAAAATACATACTAATAATAAAAAAACACACATTATTTTTTTTTTTTACTTTTAATGCTTACATCCATCTATCCATCCATAATAAAAAACGTTTTTTTTCATGTTTTTTGTTGTTTGTTTTACGCTCTTTTTGTCAAAGAACTTTGTTTCTTTATGGCAAACAAAGAATATGCAGTATTTTCCCCCAAAATATTTAAAAGTGAAATATTTAAATTAATTGGAACACTAAAGATGTCAATAATTCATAATAAATTAGCTTTTATTTCATTGTTATTTTTGGATCACTGACCGTTTAAAAAAATACAAACTAATAATAAAAAACATACATTATTATTATTTGTTTTTTTAACTTTTAACACTGCATCCATCTATCATCCATAATAAGTTATTATTATTTGTTCATGTTTTTATTTATTTTTTACGCTCTTTTTGTCAAACAACTTTGCTTTTTTCATGGCAAACATATGTTTTTTATTTTTTAACACTTACATCTACATCAACCATAGGTCTATCTTTTGATATAAGGTATTTTTTTATTTTAATCTTTTATGCCTTTTTGTTAAAAGAAACCCCTGTTGTTTTTTTTAATAGCAAAACCACAAAATATTTTTTTTCCCCAAAAAAAATATTTCAAAGTGTAATATTTAAATCAATCGGAGCCTTAAACATGTCAATAATTCGTAATAAATTGGCTTTTAATTAATTATTATTTTTGGAACTATGATAATTTAAAAACATACACTATTTCCTTTTTTTTTTTTTTTTACTTATAACGCTAACATCCATCTATTCATCCATAATAAGTTAATATTTTTTCATGTTTTTGTTGTGGTTTGTTTTACGCTCTTTTGTCAAATAATTTTTTTTATTTTTATGGCAAACATAAAATATGCAATCATTTCCCCAATATTTAAATTAATTGGAGCCTTAAATATGTCAATAATTCATAATATATTTGCTTTTAATTCATTGTTATTTTTGGATCAATGACCATATAAAAATACATACTAATAATAAAAAACATACATTATTATTATTATTTGTTTTTTTTACTTTTAACACTGCATCCATCTATCATCCATAATAAGTTTCTATTATTTGTTCATGTTTTTATTTATTTTTTACGCTCATTTTGTCAAACAACTTTGCTTTTTTTATGGCAAACATATGTTTTTAATTTTTTAACAACCATAGGTCTATCTTTTGATATAAGGTATTTTTTTATTTTAATCTTTTATGCCTTTTTGTTAAAAGAAACCCCTGTTGTTTTTTTTAATAGCAAAACCACAAAATATTTTTTTCCCCCAAAAAAAATATTTCAAAGTGGAATAATTGAATCAATTGGAGCCTTAAACATGTCAATAATTCATAATAAATTGGCTTTTAATTAATTATTATTTTTGGAACTATGATAATTTAAAAACATACACTATTTCCTTTTTTTTATTATTATTTTTTTTACTTATAACTTATATCCATCTATCCATCCATAATCAGTTATTATTTTTTCATGTTTTTGTTGTGGTTTGTTTTACACTCTTTTGTCAAATAATTTTTTTTAATTTTTATGGCAAACATAAAATATGCAATCATTTCCCCAATATTTAAATTAATTGGAGCCTTAAATATGTCAATAATTCATAATATATTTGCTTTTAATTCATTGTTATTTTTGGATCAATGACCATATAAAAATACATACTAATAATAATAAAAAACATACATTATTTACTTTGAAAAAACAACTTTATTGACTGTATTGATATATATTGATATATAATGTAGGAACCACAATATTAATAACAGAAAGAAACAACCCTTTTGTGTGAATGAGTGTGAATGGGGGAGGGAGGTTTTTTGGGTTGGTGCACTAATTGTAAGTGTAGCTTGTGTTTTTTATGTTGAGTCAATAAAAAATAAAAAAATTAATAATAATAAAAATAAAAAAAACCATACCGATAATAAAAAAGAAAATACCCATAATTTCCGATATTACATTTTAAAGCACTTATCGGCCGATAATATCGGCCTGCCGAGCTCTAATCTATATACATATATATATATATATATATATATATATATATATATATATACATATATACATATATACATATATATATATATATATATATATATATATATATATATATATATACATATATATATATATATATATATATATATATATATATATATATATATAAATATTTAGAAATTCACGTATTTACTACATCTACAGTATGAGGGGTGTGCACCTAATCTATATACATATATATATATGTATGTGTGGGAAAAAAAATCACAAGACTATTTCATCTCTACAGGCCTGTTTCATGAGGGGGGGTTCCCTCAATCATCAGGAGATTTTAATGGGAGCATTCGCATACCATGGTTTATATAGGGCACAGAGTGGGTGGGTACAGGCTGGCGTAGGGGCGTGGTGATTGGCTCATGTGTTACCTAGGAGGTGTTTCCGTCTATGGCGGCATGTTGTTACAATTTCGCTGCGCTTGTTGAGGGATGACAGGTCTGGACGGTAAATAATAAACAGTTTCTCTTTCAAGCATAGGTTGCATCTTTTATTACCACATATATATATATATATATATATATATATATATATATATATATATATATATATATTATTTTTTCATGTTTTTGTTGTGGTTTGTTTTACGCTCTTTTGTCAAATAATTTTTTTAATTTTTATGGCAAACATAAAATATGCAATCATTTCCCCAATATTTAAATTAATTGGAGCCTTAAATATGTCAATAATTCATAATATATTTGCTTTTAATTCATTGTTATTTTTGGATCAATGACCATATAAAAATACATACTAATAATAAAAAACATACATTATTTACTTTGAAAAAACAACTTTATTGACTGTATTGATATATATTGATATATAAT
>NC_084548.2:40000-132500 GCF_033978685.3 Nerophis lumbriciformis
TACTAAAAACAGTCACTTTTGCCTCTTTGAGCTGTAATTTGACCCCCTTAACACGCTTCAAAACTCACCAAACTGAACGCACACATCAGGACTGGCAAAAATTGCGATCTAATAAAAAACCTAACCCCAAATCTAAAAATTGCGCTCTAGAGCAATTTTTGAATAAAACGGAGAAAAAACTGCTCCTCGGAAGAAAAAAATGACAAAACTGCCTGTAACTCCCACTGGGAAGGTCGGAGAGACATGAAACAAAAACCTCTCCGTAGGTCTCACTTAGACCTACATTTCATAGATTGACAACCCCCACCAAAAATCAACAGGAAGTTTGCTATTCCCCCTTCAAAACAAATTTTTTGTAAAAACCGGTCACCTTCCTTCAAAAACTATCTCCTCTGAGCGCGTTTGTCGTTTCGGCTTCAAACTAACACAGGAGAGAGATTGAACCCTTGTGATTACAATGACAGAAGCGCTTTTTTTCTAACTGCTCCGGTTTTGATTTTATGACCCTTCAAAGACCCGCTGCGCTGATGCTGCTGCGCTGCTGTTTTTTTTAAGATGGCTGCTCAAAAGCAGGAAGCACCAACGTGCCCACACAATGCAGACAAGGTAGGTACACTAGACAAAAGTCTTGGGACACTTCAGACTAAAAGTAGACAAAAGTATTGGGACACTTATGACTATCACTGGACAAAAGTATTGGGACAGTTAGGACTAGCACCTGCCAAATACGCGGGCCCGACCAATGCTGCTTGCAGCTTTAATTCAGTGTTGATATTTGAGTGGAGCCCCGGGCCCCGCTGTAGTGGAAAAAAGGTTTAAGAACCCTTGGTCTATATTGCATTTTTATTAGTTTCACTCAAACGATTAATCGAAGCAACAGAATATAAATCGAAGCTTTTTTGTACAGTCAGTGCGGCCCTCGGAGACTCAACTCGGGAACGAGGTCAAAGTTCGAATCCGACTTCTCCAAATCGAATATCAACAAACACATTTGCACGTCAGCTCTAGCGCGGAGACGCCGCACAAAAGTGGCGGTGGCGAACGGCGTTTACGGGACGAAGCGGTGCAGCTATTGATAGCCCCCACGCCCCCCCACCCCCGGGCGCCTGTGCGTCCCCCCACGCCGCCCGCTCTCTTTAGCAGCTATTCTTCTGGAGTGGAATTGTGGGGGAACCCAAATGTTGGCTGGAGATAACACAATCGTCACAGGCTCCGTCCTGGGCTGCGCGTCAGCGTATTGAACCAGGATTAACCTCCCCCTCCCCCCCACACTTGCAGTCGCACACCGAGGAACAGGGACATTTAAACACACAACACACACACACACACACACACACACTTCTTTCATAAGACATTCCAAATTCACAATTGTGAAATGTAGATTTTTTTAACACTTCTGGTATATTAGGGCTCATATGATTCCATTCGATTCTTGGGGGTAACGATTCGATTCAGAATCAATTCTCCATTCAAAATCAATACTTTTTTTTTTTTTTTTTAACAACATTGGGTGCCAGTCCTACGATGAACTACATTCCTCCATGAAGTAGATACACAGCTCTGATCAATTTCAATATAACTAAATAAAATAAAAAATAAAAACCCTGGTTTTGTTTAATAAAATTGCAGCCAAACATTTAATAAAGTCA
Source organism: Nerophis lumbriciformis (assembly GCF_033978685.3). Taxonomy (NCBI): domain Eukaryota; kingdom Metazoa; phylum Chordata; class Actinopteri; order Syngnathiformes; family Syngnathidae; genus Nerophis; species Nerophis lumbriciformis. The sequence continues at coordinate 41,650 of NC_084548.2, forward strand.
AATACAAATTAAAGCTGCAAGCAGCGTTGGTCGGGCCCGCGTATTTGGCAGGTGCTAGTCCTAAGTGTCCAAATACTTTTGTCAAGTTTTAGTCCCAAGTGTCCCAATACTTTTGTCTAGTGTACCTACCTTGTCTGCATTGTGTGGGCACGCTGGTGCTTCCTGCTTTTAAGCAGCCATCTTAAAAAAACAGCAGCGCAGCGGTTCTTTGAAGGCTCATAAAATCAAAACCGGAGCAGTTATAAAAACGCGCTTCTGTAGTTTTAATCACAAGGGTTAAATCTCTCTCCTGTGTTAGTTTGAAGCCGAAACGTCAAACGCGCTCAGAGGAGATAGTTTTTGAAGGAAGGTGACCAGTTTTTACAAAAATGTTGTGTTGAAGGGGGAATAGCAAACTTCCTGTAGATTTTTGCTGGGGGTTGTCAATTTATGCAATGTAGGTCTAAGTGAGACCTACGGAAAGGTTTTAGTTTCATGTCTCTCCGACCTTCCCAGTGGGAGTTACAGGCAGTTTTGTCATTTTTTTCTTCCGAGGAGCAGTTTTTTCTCGTTTTATTCAAAAATTTCTCTAGAGCTCAATTTTGAGATTTGGGGTTAGGTTTTTTTTGTAGATCGCAATGTTTGCCAGTCCTGATGTGTGCGTTCAGTTTGGTGAGTTTTGAAGCATGTTAAGAGGGTCAAATTAAAGCTCAAAAAGGCAAAAGTGACTGATTTTACTAAAATTTTGTGTTGAAGGGGGAATAGCAAACTTCCTGTAGATTTTTGGCCGAGGAAATAAATTAATACAATTTAAGTCTAAGTGAGACCTACATAGAGGTTTTTGTTTCATGTCTCTACGACATTCGTACTGGGAGTTAGAAAAAGTTTACTTTGTAGGGGGCGCTAGAGCGCAAGTTTGAGTTTTGGGGTTTGTTTTTTTTTACCAAAGAGTTTTGTTTGAGTTTATTTATGTGTGCGTCAAATTTGGTGAGTTTTGAAGCATGTTAAGGGGGTCAAAGTACCGCGCAAAGCTGCGGAATAAGAAAGAATAATAATAAAACCTTACAAATTCAATAGGTCCTTATGTCCCATTGCATAAGGACTCCCTGTGGGAGTCCTTATGCAATGGGCCATGCGGGCCCTAATAAGGCAACAAGAGAAGTATCCCACACTTCTCTTTTCTAAAGTAACTGTGTACAGCAGACATAGATCATCTACATCTACTATATGATTTGTCTGAGTGCTGATCAGGACAGATTGAAAAAAATAAAAAAAATAAAAAAACATTTAAAATCGTTCGAAATAAGAATCGTGATTAATTCGAAAATCGTATCCATATGGCCCCATTCGTCCCGGTTTACCTGACACATGAAACGTGACAAATCGGGATGTCGCACTGTCCAATTTCACCGCCAGATGACAGTGGAGTGGTGAATATCTTCAAATGTGTTTTGTGGCAATTCCAACTTTGACCACCGCGTCAGTTGCTGCGTAGTGGCGCTTTCCATCATTTTCAGCAGAGTGCGTTGCAAAAATGACTCACGCGAGATCCACCCAGGAACAGAATACCTTCCATACTGTATATTACTAAACAGAATCATATTAATATCATATCATTATCATATTCTTTTGATATCCATCCATTCATCCATCTTCTTCCGCTTATCCGAGGTCGGGTCGCGGGGGCAGCAGCCTAAGCAGGGAAGCCCAGACTTCCCTCTCCCCAGCCACTTCGTCCAGCTCCTCCCGGGGGATCCCGAGGCGTTCCCAGCCCAGCCGGGAGACATAGTCTTCCCAACGTGTCCTGGGTCTTCCCCGCGGCCTCCTACCGGTCGGACGTGCCCTAAACACCTCCCTAGGGAGGCGTTCGGGTGGCATCCTGACCAGATGCCCGAACCACCTCATCTGGCTCCTCTCCATGTGGAGGAGCAGCGGCTTTACTTTGAGCTTCTCACCCTATCTCTAAGGGAGAGACCCGCCACCCGGCGGAGGAAACTCATTTGGGCCGCTTGTACCCGTGATCTTGTCCTTTCGGTCATGACCCAAAGCTCATGACCATAGGTGAGGATGGGAACGTAGATCGACCGGTAAATTGAGAGCTTTGCCTTCCGGCTCAGCTCCTTCTTCACCACAACGGATCGATACAGCGTCCGCATTACTGAAGACGCCGCACCGATCCGCCTGTCGATCTCACCATCCACTCTTCCCTCACTCGTGAACAAGACTCCCAGGTACTTGAACTCCTCCACTTGGGGCAAGATCTCCTCCGTAACCCGGAGATGGCACTCCACCCTTTTCCGGGCGAGAACCAAGGACTCGGACTTGGAGGTGCTGATTCTCATCCCAGTCGCTTCACACTCGGCTGCGAACCGATCCAGTGAGAGCTGAAGATCCTGGCCAGAAGAAGCCATCAGGACCACATCATCTGCAGAAAGCAGAGACCTAATCCTGCAGCCACCAAACCAGATCCCCTCAACGTCTTGACTGCGCCTAGAAATTCTGTCCATAAAAGTTCAGAACAGAATGGGTGACAAAGGGCAGCCTTGGCGGAGTCCAACCCTCACTGGAAACGTGTCCGACTTACTACCGGCGATGCGGACCAAGCTCTGGCACTGATCATACAGGGAGCGGACCGCCACAATCAGACAGTCCGATACCCCATACTCTCTGAGCACTCCCCACAGGACTTCCCGATCAAATGCCTTCTCCAAGTCCACAAAGCACATGTAGACTGGTTGGGCAAACTCCCATGCACCCTCAAGGACCCTGCCCAGAGTATAGAGCTGGTCCACAGTTCCACGACCAGGACGAAAACCACACAGTTCCTCCTGGATCCGAGGTTGGACTATCCGGCGTAGCCTCCTCTCCAGTACACCTGAATAGACCTTACCGGGAAGGCTGAGTAGTGTGATCCCACGATAGTTAGAACACACCCTCCGGTTCCCCTTCTTAAAGAGAGGAACCACCACCCCGGTTTGCCAATCCAGAGGTACCGCGCCCGATGTCCACGCGATGCTGCAGATTCTTGTCAACCAAGACAGCCCCACAGCATCCAGAGCCTTAAGGAACTCCGGGCGGTTCTCATCCAGCCCCGGGGCCTTGCCACCGAGGAGCCACAGCGTCCGCATTACTGAAGACGCCGCACCGATCCGCCTGTCGATCTCACCATCCACTCTTCTCTCACTCGTGAACAAGACTCTGAGGTACTTGAACTCCTCCACTTGGGGCAGAGTCTCCTCCGCAACCCGGAGATGGCACGCCACCCTTTCCCGGGCGAGAACCATGGACTCGGACTTGGAGGTGCTGATTCTCATCCCAGTCGCTTCACACTCAGCCGCGAACCGATCCAGTGAGAGCTGAAGATCCTGGCCAGATGAAGCCATCAGGACCACATCATCTGCAAATAGCAGAGACCTAATCCTGCAGCCACCAAACCAGATCCCCTCAACGCCCTGACTGGACCTAGAAATTCTGTCCATAAAAGTTCAGAACAGAATGGGTGACAAAGGGCAGCCCTGGCGGAGTCCAACCCTCACCGGAAACGTGTCCGACTTACTGCCGGCAATGCGGACCAAGCTCTGACACTGATCATACAGGGAGCGGACCGCCACAATCAGACAGTCCGATACCCCATACTCTCTGAGCACTCCCCACAGGACTTCCCGAGGGACACGGTCCAATGCCTTCTCCAAGTCCACAAAGCACATGTAGACTGGTTGGGCAAACTCCCATGCACCCTCAAGGACCCTGCCCAGAGTATAGAGCTGGTCCACAGTTCCACGACCAGGACGAAAACCACACTGTTCCTCCTGAATCCGAGGTTGGACTATCCGGCGTAGCCTCCTCTCCAGTACACCTGAATAGACCTTACCGGGAAGGCTGAGTAGTGTGATCCCACGATAGTTAGAACACACCCTCCGGTTCCCCTTCTTAAAGAGTGGAACCACCACCCCGGTTTGCCAATCCAGAGGTACCGCGCCCGATGTCCACGCGATGCTGCAGAGTCTTGTCAACCAAGACAGCCCCACAGCATCCAGAGCCTTAAGGAACTCCTCGGGGCCTTGCCACTGAGGAGCTTTTTAACTACCTCAGCAACCTCAGCCCCAGAAATAGGAGAACCCACCACAGATTCCCCAGGCACTGCTTCCTCATAGGAAGACGTGTTGGTGGGATTGATATCTGATCTCGGATAAATGTTTCAGTGTTCAAAATCCTTTATCATTTATCATTTTTAAACAAATTGATTTCATCGTTTATTGAATTATCCACATGTCAAAAATTATTAGGTGGAACCTCGATTTACGGGCTTAACTGCTTCTTGAACAGGGTTTGTAAATCAAAAAGTTTGTATACTGAATTAAATGCCTCCATAAGAAACAACGTAAATATGAATAATTGGTTCCGGCTTCGACAAAAGTCCCTATTTTAGTGACTATTTGTAGACAAAATAAAGTGCTATACAGTAGTGTTTATCATACAAGGAGCTGATGCATCAACTTTCTGCTTATTTACAAGTCAAAACAACAAGAAGCTATTGTCCTCTGTATGTGCTGCTCTGCCAACACACGGGTACATTTGGTGCCCACACAAACGATCAGAAATCATTCACTTTACCAACCATACGGCCACAATAATTAACATTTAAAACAAGTAAAATCTTACATTAACATTGGCAAACGAGCAGCTGACTAGGAAGGAGAGGAGGACAGAGGAAGTGAAGTGTGTGTGTGTGTGTGTGTGTGTGTGTGTGTGTGTGTGTGTGTGTGTGTGTGTGTGTGTGTGTGTGTGTGTGTGCGCTGCAAAAAAAGAGCTAAGACAAGACTAGATGTTAAGAAAAAGTTACTAAAACTAGCTGCATGGACAGAACATTTTACTTGATAAGACAACCTAAATCAAGACTAGTACATCTAGAGACTTTTAAGCTAGAAAAAAGTGTTTTATTTAAAAAAAAAAAACATTATTTAACTTGCTATTAATTCTTGAATCAAATCCTTGATTTGTTGCAGAAATCTGTAAAGGGAAATTGCACTTTTTTATGTCTGGTTTTGTCCACACTTCTAAGGACGTGTGTCTTGTTTTATGCACACTCCTTAGGACATACAGTATCTGTTGTGTTGTCCACACTTCTAAGGACTTATGTCTTGTTTTATGCATACTCCTTAGGACCTAAAGTGTCTGTTGTGTTGTGCACACTTCTAAGGACGTATGTCTTATTTTATGCACCCTCCTTAGGACGTAAAGTGTCTGTTGTGTTGTGCACACTTCTAAGGACTTATGTCTTGTTTTATGCACCCTCCTTAGGACCTATTTGTTGTTTTGTGCACACTCCTAAGGACCTATTTGTTGTTTTGTGCACACTCCTATTTGTTGTTTTGTGCACACTCCTAAGGACCTATTTGTTGTTTTGTGCACACTTCTAAGGACCTATTTGTTCTTTTGTGCACACTCCTAAGGACTTATCTGTTGTGTTGTGCACACTTCTAAGGACCTATTTGTTGTTTTGTGCACACTTCTTTTAACATCTATATGTTGTTTTGTGCAAACTCCTGAAGACTTATCTGTTGTGTTGTTCACACTCCTAAGGACTTATCTGTTGTGTTGTTCACACTCCTAAGGACTTATCTGTTGTGTTGCGAGCACTATTAAGGCCTATTTGTTGTTTTGTACACACTCCTAAGTACTTATCTGCTGTTTTGTGAACACTTCTAACATCTATATGTTGTTTTGTGCACACTCCTAAGGACCTATTTGTTGTTTTGTGCACACTCCTAAGGACCTATTTGTTGTTTTGTGCACACTCCTAAGGACCTATTTGTTGTTTTGTGCACACTTCTAAGGACCTATTTGTTCTTTTGTGCACACTTCTTTTAACATCTATATGTTGTTTTGTGCAAACTCCTGAGGACTTATCTGTTGTGTTGTTCACACTCCTAAGGACCAATTTGTTGTTTTGTGCACACTTCTTTTAACATCTATATGTTGTTTTGTGCACACTCCTAAGGACTTATCTGTTGTGTTGTTCACACTCCTAAGGACTTATCTGTTGTGTTGTGAGCACTATTAAGGCCTATTTGTTGTTTTGTGCACACTCCTAAGTACTTATCTGCTGTTTTGTGCACACTTCTAACATCTATGTGTTGTTTTGTGCACACTTCTAAGGCCTTATCTGTTGTGTTTTTCACACTCTTAAAGCCTATGTTTTGTTTTGTGCACATTCTTAAGAACCTATTTGTTGTTTTGTGGATACTCTAAAAGACCTATTTGTTGTTTTATGAATACTCCAAAGGACCTGTTTGTTGTTTTGTGCACACTTCTAACGTCTACGTGTTGTTTTGTGCACACTTCTAATGACTTATCTGTTGTGAGCACTATTAAGGCCTATGTTTTGTTTTGTGCACACTCCTAAGGACCTATTTGTTGTTTTGTGCACACTCCTAACATCTATTCTTTGTTTTGTGCACACTCCTAAGGACTTATCTGTTGTGTTGTGAGCACTATTAAGGCCTATGTTTTGTTTTGTGCACACTCCTAAGGACCTATTTGTTCTTTTGTGCACATTCCTAAGGACCTATTTGTTGTTTTGTGCACACTTCTTTTAACATCTATATGTTGTTTTGTGCAAACTCCTAAGGACTTATCTGTTGTGTTGTGAGCACTATTAAGGCCTAATTTTGTTGTTTTGTGCACACTTCTAAGGACCTATTTGTTGTTTTGTGCACACTCCTAGGGACTTATCTGTTGTGTTGTGCACACTTCTAAGGACCTATTTGTTGTTTTGTGCACACTTCTTTTAATATCTATATGTTGTTTTGTGCAAACTCCTGAGGACTTATCTGTTGTGTTGTGAGCACTCCTAAGGACCTATTTGTTGTTTTGTGCACACTTTTTTAAAGATCTATATGTTGTTTTGTGCAAACTCCTAAGAACTTATCTGTTGTGTTGTTCACACTCCTAAGGACTTATCTGTTGTGTTGCGAGCACTACTAAGGACTTATCTGTTGTGTTGTGAGCACTATTAAGGCCTATTTGTTGTTTTGTGCACACTCCTAAGTACTTATCTGCTGTTTTGTGCACACTCCTAAGTACTTATCTGCTGTTTTGTGCACACTTCTAACATCTATGTGTTGTTTTGTGCACACTTCTAAGGCCTTATCTGTTGTGTTTTTCACACTCTTAAAGCCTATGTTTTGTTTTGTGCACATTCTTAAGGACCTATGTGTTGTTTTGTGGATACTCCAAAAGACCTATTTGTTGTTTTATGAATACTCCAAAGGACCTGTTTGTTGTTTTGTGCACACTTCTAACGTCTATGTGTTGTTTTGTGCACACTTCTAATGACTTATCTGTTGTGAGCACTATTAAGGCCTACGTTTTGTTTTGTGCACACTCCTAAGGACCTATTTGTTGTTTTGTGCACACTCCTAACATCTATTCTTTGTTTTGTGCACACTCCTAAGGACCTATTTGTTGTGTTTAGAGTGTCCGCCCTGAGATGGGTAGGTCGTGAGTTCAAACGATTTTAGGTGGCGCCCCCCCCACATCGGCAGTAAAGTGTATATACTCACAAGAAACCGAATAGCTTTGTCTTTGACCTTTTTTTTTTACTTAAAGAAAGCAAATTAACAATCAGAATAGTTAACAAGATAAAAAAAATATGAATAAATAAATGAATGCAAAAAATAAAAAATGAATATATGAAATACAATATTTTTTACATACATATTGCTTAATTTACATTAATGATGTGCACTTTAACAACTAGGCTTACAACTATACCTAATATATAAAGGGGTGGAAAAGTGACTATTACCTGCAGGGCAAACATTAGCTAACCAGAAGGCAATAACAATGTAAACAAAAAACACCTGCTTAAAAGATCTAATATAAATGTCCCTGAGGAATGTAAGGTGGGAGTACTGTAATTACCTAACGTTACATTATTATTTTCCATAACAATTTAGCCCCCTCCACAATATTAACCCGACGTTAAAACAGAACTAGCTATTTATTGATTAGCAATTGCCGAATCATGTAACATTAGCTTAATGCTAAAAAGCCAGGTTACTATCACATTCTGTAACAGACAAATAATTTCATGTAGGCTAACGTTACCTACCTGCTACCTCTTGTCTTTTTCTCGTTTCTCCTCCTCTTCTTTTCTCTTTTTTCTTCCCTGGGCACCTGACAGTTTTGGCCGTTTTGACATCTTGTGTTGATTTTTTGATGTGGTGACGTCCAAAAAGAGTCATGATACGGGAAGGGAGGGGCGTAATGTTGTAACAAATAATATTTCTATTAAATAGGCTTTACTTTGCATTTTAATTAACGTGGGATTATTTTTTGTATTTAAAAATAATAGTACCAACTTTTTTTTTTTTTTTTCTCCAACATTTGTGGCACTGGCGTGGCGCCCCCTGATGGACGGCGCCCTTAGCATTTGCCTATAGGGCCTATGCCACGGGCCGGCCCTGTGACCCGTGATGCTGTTGAGGGGCTTGCTGAACAACCTGGGTTTGCTATGTCACTGAAGGGGGTCTGGCAAAGTGGTGACTTTCGAGAAATGCTAGTTTCCTTCCCTGAGAGTGACGACATTGACATAGATTCCATCCGTTTATCTCCCATGTAACTATGCTTTTTTACTACCTTGCTCAAAGAGGGGCGTATTTTAGAAGTGTTGTACTAGCATACCTGCCAACTTTTGAAATCAGAAAAACCTAGTAGCCAGGGTCCAAGGGCCGCAGGCCCCGGTAGGTCCAGGACAAAGTCCTGGTGGGGGGTTCAGGTTCGCCCCCCCCGACCCAAAATGATTATTAGCATTCAGACAGGTTAAAATGTTGCTAAAACCATCACTTTTCTATCAGTCACAGTGACTTTTCAAAACAAAAATATGACAGCAAAAATCATATGGGTTGATTGACATGTTTATTCTGTAAGCTAACTTCAATAGTTTGAAATTATTTTGACAGTTAATGCCAGTTATCCTGTCAACCTTTCACAAGACTTCAATTTGTTCATTGAAAGTATAAACACTTTTTACAGTAAACAAATGGTAAAACAGTACTAAACAATTCCATTAAAAAAAAAATTGGTGTCATTATTAACTTTCTGTCCAAGCTTGTATAATCTACTGCCTTGTTCAATTGTAAAAAATATTCTGTGCCTAAAATTCACATTTCTATCACAATTATCATACTGTAAACATGGTAAGCTAACTTCATTAAAATTAATAGTCCTGTCAATAGCATGGAATTACAATTCAAATGTAGTTTTTTTGTAAGCCTTTCAAAAGAATTCAAAATATGAAAAATTCATGAAAATGAATTTAAGCCATCAGACACTTGAAAAGTGGCACATCACATCTCTAATGTAATCATTTGAACTTTTCAACAGAAATAGCACTGCAAAAATATTAAGGACATACTTCTGTATTTTGGTAGTTATGCTGTCAACATTTAACAAGATTTCTTCAACTTGGACTTGAAAGCATAAATAGTATAAACACTTTTAACAGTATGTCGTGCTGTGAAATACAGCCGACAGGATTGCGCACCAAACACGAAGCAAGGCCAAAGCGCATATGCATGGTGCAGGAGAACAAAGGACTTCTTTCATTTAAGGTTTGTGATAAACCATCAAACTCATTCGTTAAAAGGACTCTATAGTAATATAAAGCGAATTTTTCTGGACATTATCATGCAAGAAAAGTTTATTTTTGGGACCGCGATCACCGCGTAATGATTTTTAAAAGGTTGCATTACAAACATTTAACTGTCCCATGTGATCAGCCAGTGCGATTGGAAGTCCATGCTCAATTATTGCCTCCGTAAATAAAACTTCGGCATTTATCACATCCAAAGAATCTGTTTGGGCGACGAAAAACGTTGAAAGTTTTCCACTTGTATCGCTAGCAACGGCATTAGACTTGTGTTTTTTTGTCCCAACGTGGTCTTTTACATCGCTAATTCCTCCGTGTCCGATCGAAAAATCTTGTCTGCACAAGGTGCAATTCGTGTAGTTTTCACCCTTTTTTTTTTTTAATTAATGAAAAACCGTATTTTTTTATCACTGCAACCGTAACCCGGAATAGGTTGATGAAAACCGTACGAATTACGGGAAAACCGGAGTAGTTGGCAGGTATGTACTAGTGATAAAGATCTTTTTAGAAGATCTGAAGGGGGAATTGTCGGAGGCAGATATTTACATATATCCGAATTTAAGTTGTACTTCTTTCATTTCTTAGTCATATTTGAAAACAGCTCGTGTTTTCCATTTCTTCTCTTGATGCTCTGTCAGCAAGTAAACTGTGTGTGTTAACCTTGAGTTCTTTGGAATGTATTATGGCTAGGGAGACGTTGTGCTTGTAAAGTTAAAATTAAAGTTAAAGTACCAATGATTGTCACACACACACTAGGTGTGGCGAAATTATTCTCTGCATTTGACCCATCACCCTTGATCACCCCCTGGGAGGTGAGGGGAGCAGTGGGCAGCAGCGGTGGCTGCGCCCGGGAATCATTTTGGTGATTTAACCCCCAATTCCAACCCTTGATGCTGAGTGCCAAGCAGGGAGGTAATGGGTCCCATTTTTATAGTCTTTGGTATGACTCGGCCGGGATTTGAACTCCCAACCTACCGATCTCAGGACGGACACTCTAACCACTACGCCACTGAGTAGGTATTATGGCTAGGGAGGGGGAAGGAAAGAGGGGTTTTTGGCGTTGGGAAGACAGACCATTTTGGGGAGGCGCAATAGAATGTTCTAGGGTTAGACTGGTCTCAAAATGTATATTGGCAAAGCTTTGAAAATATACAACAAAATACCTATTCTGTCTCTGGTGGTTTTTCAACTCAGCTTTAAGTGTCGGAAAGAGCTTGGGAGCGAATTGTGACTTGAATTCCCTGGGGGGGAACAACTGGTCCAAAACGCAACACTGGTTTTGTGCGCACTTCTAAGGCGTGTGTTTTCATGTACACACTCCAAAGTCAGCTGGGATAGGCTCCATCTCCCATGGTCCTGCACAGAATAATCGGTCCAAAAAAATCTGGTGACATGTTTTGACACGACAAATTGACTAGAAGTCCACGGCCAACAGCGTTTGGTTCAAGCACTTGTTGATGGCTCTTCAGTCTTGCCGTGGTTCGGACTTATCTGGGATGTCTTTTCCAAAAGCAATTTTTGATAAAGGGGCGCTGCTGAGCTGGAGGGAAGAGGGCTCGTACGGCACAATCCACTCCTGCGAGGGGCTCTTCCCCGTAATCCTCCTTTCATTTGGCCGACAAATGGCTTGAATCTTGTCCGGGGACCCGGCGGGAGGCTGATCGGGCAACAAAAGAGGAGCAGCCGACAAAGAGGAAACAGGCAAAGTGGTCTTGAGGGGTGTCACCGGCCTCGGGGATCCCATTACCAGGCCAGTGCACAATGGCAATGACAGGAACGCCACAACAATATAGCCGCACAAAAAAACCAAAGGAGAGTTAGCACTTTGCTCGCTGGTTAATTGAGTCTCGGAGTCTCGGAGGGCAGAGCTCAAATCACTGATCCCGTTTGATACGTTTGATACGTTCACACGAACGCTGTCTTGGAACCGTGGAGCCAAAACACTGCCAGTAAGATTTGGTATTAAAAAAAATCGATTGACATTGTAGAAAAAATGTGTACTGCTACCAAAACAGGTTTTTTTGGGGGGGAAAAATACAATATTTTTGGTGGATATTTTTTGTATAAATGTCAATCTTCATGAATATAAATATTAAATAAACGCAATCAAAACTCCACTTACAATGGAGTCAATAGTAGATGCTTTATTCTAGCTATAAGGCACTTAAAAACATCCAAACACCTCCATTAAGGTTTTATATACATGATGTAATTATACAGGTAAAAGCCAGTAAATTAGAATATTTTGAAAAACTTGATTTATTTCAGTAATTGCATTCAAAAGGTGTAACTTGTACATTATATTTATTCATTGCACACAGACTGATGCATTCAAATGTTTATTTCATTTAATTTTGATGATTTGAAGTGGCAACAAATGAAAATCCAAAATTCCGTGTGTCACAAAATTAGAATATTACTTAAGGCTAATACAAAAAAGGGATTTTTAGAAATGTTGGCCAACTGAAAAGTATGAAAATGAAAAATATGAGCATGTACAATACTCAATACTTGGTTGGAGCTCCTTTTGCCTCAATTACTGCGTTAATGCGGCGTGGCATGGAGTCGATGAGTTTCTGGCACTGCTCAGGTGTTATGAGAGCCCAGGTTGCTCTGATAGTGGCCTTCAACTCTTCTGCGTTTTTGGCTCTGGCATTCTGCATCTTCCTTTTCACAATACCCCACAGATTTTCTATGGGGCTAAGGTCAGGGGAGTTGGCGGGCCAATTTAGAACAGAAATACCATGGTCCGTAAACCAGGCACGGGTAGATTTTGCGCTGTGTGCAGGCGCCAAGTCCTGTTGGAACTTGAAATCTCCATCTCCATAGAGCAGGTCAGCAGCAGGAAGCATGAAGTGCTCTAAAACTTGCTGGTAGACGGCTGCGTTGACCCTGGATCTCAGGAAACAGAGTGGACCGACACCAGCAGATGACATGGCACCCCAAACCATCACCCAACCATGCAAATTTTGCATTTCCTTTGGAAATCGAGGTCCCAGAGTCTGGAGGAAGACAGGAGAGGCACAGGATCCACGTTGCCTGAAGTCTAGTGTAAAGTTTCCACCATCAGTGATGGTTTGGGGTGCCATGTCATCTGCTGGTGTCGGTCCACTCTGTTTCCTGAGATCCAGGGTCAACGCAGCCGTCTACCAGCAAGTTTTAGAGCACTTCATGCTTCCTGCTGCTGACCTGCTCTATGGAGATGGAGATTTCAAGTTCCAACAGGACTTGGCGCCTGCACACAGCGCAAAATCTACCCGTGCCTGGTTTACGGACCATGGTATTTCTGTTCTAAATTGGCCCGCCAACTCCCCTGACCTTAGCCCCATAGAAAATCTGTGGGGTATTGTGAAAAGGAAGATGCAGAATGCCAGACCCAAAAACGCAGAAGAGTTGAAGGCCACTATCAGAGCAACCTGGGCTCTCATAACACCTGAGCAGTGCCAGAAACTCATCGACTCCATGCCACGCCGCATTAACGCAGTAATTGAGGCAAAAGGAGCTCCAACTAAGTATTGAGTATTGTACATGCTCATATTTTTCATTTTCATACTTTTCAGTTGGCCAACATTTCTAAAAATCCCTTTTTTGTATTAGCCTTAAGTAATATTCTAATTTTGTGACACACGGAATTTTGGATTTTCATTTGTTGCCACTTCAAATCATCAAAATTAAATGAAATAAACATTTGAATGCATCAGTCTGTGTGCAATGAATAAATATAATGTACAAGTTACACCTTTTGAATGCAATTACTGAAATAAATCAAGTTTTTCAAAATATTCTAATTTACTGGCTTTTACCTGTATACGTCATGTTCAAACCCCGTTTCCATATGAGTTGGGAAATTGTGTTAGATGTAAATATAAACGGAATACAATCCATCCATCCATCCATCCATCTTCTTCCGCTTATCCGAGGTCGGGTCGCGGGGGCAGCAGCCTAAGCAGGGAAGCCCAGACTTCCCTCTCCCCAGCCACTTCGTCCAGCTCCTCCCGGGGGATCCCGAGGCGTTCCCAGGCCAGCCGGGAGACATAGTCTTCCCAACCTGTCCTGGGTCTTCCCCGTGGCCTCCTACCGGTCGGACGTGCCCTAAACACCTCCCGAGGGAGGCGTTCGGGTGGCATCCTGACCAGATGCCCGAACCACCTCATCTGGCTCCTCTCCATGTGGAGGAGCAGCGGCTTTACTTTGAGCTCCCCCCGGATGACAGAGCTTCTCACCCTATCTCTAAGGGAGAGCCCCGCCACCCGGCGGAGGAAACTCATTTGGGCCGCTTGTACCCGTGATCTTGTCCTTTCGGTCATAACCCAAAGCTCATGACCATAGGTGAGGATGGGAACGTAGATGGACCGGTAAATTGAGAGCTTTGCCTTCCGGCTCAGCTCCTTCTTCACCACAACGGATCGATACAGCGTCCGCATTACTGAAGACGCCGCACCGATCCGCCTGTCGATCTCACGATCCACTCTTCCCTCACTCGTGAACAAGACTCCGAGGTACTTGAACTCCTCCACTTGGGGCAAGATCTCCTCCCCAACCCGGAGATGGCACTCCACCCTTTTCCGGGCGAGAACCATGGACTCGGACTTGGAGGTGCTGATTCTCATCCCAGTCGCTTCACACTCGGCTGCGAACCGATCCAGCGAGAGCTGAAGATCCTGGCCAGATGAAGCCATCAGGACCACATCATCTGCAAAAAGCTGAGACCTAATCCTGCAGCCACCAAACCAGATCCCCTCAACGCCTTGACTGCGCCTAGAAATTCTGTCGGAATACAATGATTTGCAAATAATTTTCAAGCCATATTCAGTTGAATATGCTACAAAGACAACATATTTGATGTTCAAACTCATAAACATTTTTGTTTTTTTGCAAATTAAAGTTAAAGTTAAAGTACCAATGATTGTCACACACACACTAAGTGTGGCGAGATTATTCTCTGCATTTGACCCATCACCCTTGATCACCCCCTGGGAGGTGAGGGGAGCAGTGGGCAGCAGCGGTGGCCGCGCCCGGGAATCATTTTGGTGATTTAACCCCCAATTCCAACCCTTGACGCTGAGTGCCAAGCAGGGAGGTAATGGGTCCCATTTTTATAGTCTTTGGTATGACTCGGCCGGGGTTTGAACTCACAACCTACCGATCTCAGGGCGGACACTCTAACCACTAATAATTGTCATGTCTGTGTGATCATGTTTTGTTTTAGTAATGTTCGGTTTAAATTTTGGACTTTTTGTGCACTTTTGTTTTGTTTTGTCACCATAGCAACCATTAGTTTCACCTGTCACGTCACGCACCTGTTCCACGTTTGGACTCATTGTGCACTCTTGTCACCATAGCAACCCATTAGTTTTCACCTGTCACGTCACGCACCTGTTTCACGTTTCGAGTCACGCACCTGCTTTCACTAATCATGTCCATAGTATTTAAGTTCATTCATTTTCTGTTGTTCGTTCTGACGACATCACCACATTTATGCTCCTGCACACTCTCCACACCCTGATGACCCTTGCTACTCTTTTTTTCATGCCGGTTCCATGCCAAGTAAGTTTTTGTTTATTAAGCCACAGTTAGTGTTTTGTTTAATTGTTCATAGTTTCTGCCAATGTGCAAGTTTTGTGTTTATAGTCTAGTTTTGTACCTCCGCCCCTGTGCGCGCTTTTCGTTTATTCCTTTTTTGATAGTTTAAATAAATCATGTATTTACCTTCACGCCATGACCAGTCCAGTTCATTTGCACCACGGGAGAACAAACCAAGCCAAAGTCCAAGTCGTGACAATAATCATTAACTTTAGAATTTGATGGCAGCAACACGTGACAAAGAAGTTGGGAAAGGTGGCAATAAATACTGATAGAGTTGAGGAATGCTCATCAAACACTTATTTGGAACATCCCACAGGTGTGCAGGCTGATTGGGAACAGGTGGGTGCCATGATTGGGTATAAAAACAGCTTCCCAAGAAAGGATGGGGCGAGGTACACCCCTTTGTCCACAACTGCGTGAGCAAATAGTCAAACAGTTTAAGAACAACGTTTCTCAAAGTAAAATTGCAAGAAATTTAGGGATTTCAACATCTACGCTCCATAATATCATCAAAAGGTTCAGAGAATCTGGAGAAATCACTCCACGTAAGCGGCATGGCCGGAAACCAACATTGAATGACCGTGACCTTCGATCCCTCAGACGGCACTGTATCAAAAACCCACATCAATCTCTAAAGGATATCACCACATGGGCTCCGGAACACTTCAGAAAACCACTGTCACTAAATACAGTTGGTCGCTACATCTGTAAGTGCAAGTTAAAGCTCTACTATGCAAAGCGAAAGCCATTTATCAACAACACCCAGAAACGCCGCCGGCTTCTCTGGGCCCGAGATCATCTAAGATGGACTCATGCAAAGTGGAAAAGTGTTCTGTGGTCTGACGAGTCCACATTTCAAATTGTTTTTGGAAATATTCGACATCGTGTCATCCGGACCAAAGGGGAAGCGAACCATCCAGACTGTTATCGACGCAAAGTGTAAAAGCCAGCATCTGTGATGGTATGGGGGTGCATTAGTGCCCAAGGCATGGGTAACTTACACATCTGTGAAGGCACCATTAATGCGGAAAGGTACATACAGGTTTTGGAGCAACATATGCTGCCATCTAAGTGCCGTCTTTTTCATGGACGCCCCTGCTTATTTCAGCAAGACAATGCCAAGCCACATTCAGCACGTGTTACAACAGCGTGGCTTCGTAAAAAAAAAGAGTGCAGGTACTTTCCTGGCCCGCCTGCAGTCCAGACCTGTCTCCCATCGAAAATGTGTGGCGCATTATGAAGCGTAAAATACGACAGCGGAGACCCCGGACTGTTGAACGACTGAAGCTCTACATAAAACAAGAATGGGAAAGAATTCCACTTTCAAAGCTTCAACAATTAGTTTCCTCAGTTCCCAATCGTTTATTGAGTGTTGTTAAAAGAAAAGGTGATGTAACACAGTGGTGAACATGCCCTTTCCCAACTACTTTGACACGTGTTGCTGGCATCAAATTCTAAAGTTAATGATTATTTGCAACAAAAAAAAAATGTTAATCAGTTTGAACATCAAATATGTTGTCTTTGTAGCATATTCAACTGAATATGGCTTGAAAAGGATTTGCAAATCATTGTATTCCGTTTATATTTACATCTAACACAATTTCCCAACTCATATGGAAACGGGGTTTGTAGTAACATTCATAATAACATGTAATATATACATGATGTAAGTATATATGCATACTTGCCAACCCTCCCGAATTCTCCGGGAGACTCCCGAAATTCAGCGCCTCACCCGAAAACCTCCCGGGTCAAATATTCTCCCGAAAATCTCCCGATTTTCAGCCAGAGCTGGAGGCCACGCCCCCTCCAGCTCCATGCGGACCTGAGTGAGGACAGCCTTTTTTCAAGACGGGAGGACAACAGGGTGACAAGAACTAAATCATCCAGACTAGAGATAAATTGTATTATTATGTTTATTTTACCTAAAAATAAATATTTTTATTAATTTAAAAAAAATAAAAAAAAAACGAAATAAATGTTTACATTATTTTGCTAAAAACATCAAAATTAATTGTATTTTTATTTTTATTTTTTCTGACTCCTTATTACATCCAGCCATAGAATTATACCGGTACATTAAAATAAACATATTTGAAATAATTAATTTTAAATTATCATAATAATTCATTTAAAATGACAATATTTAATTATTAAAATAATTGCTTGTTTATCAACAACTTTACCATTTTATTCATTACATTTTGAAGCTCTCAGAAGGCAATTTATTTTATATTCATGTTATATTTATGCAAGTTTGAAGTATCAATTATCTAAACACAGATTTGTTTGCATATTTTCAGGATGTATATATATATATATATATATATATATATATATATATATATATATATACATATATACATACATATACATATATATATGTATATATATATATATATATATATATATATATATGTATATATATATATATATATATATATATACATATATATATATATATATATATGTATATACATATATGTATATATATATATATACATATATACACACATATATATATACATATATATATATATATATATATATATATATATATATATATATATATATATATATATATACATATATATATATATATATATATGTATATACATATATGTATATATATATATATACATATATACACACATATATATATACATATATATATATATATATATATATATATATATATATATATATATATATATATATATATATATATATATATATATATTAGAGATGCGCGGATAGGCAATTATTTCATCCGCAACCGCATCAGAAAGTCGTCAACCATCCGCCATCCACCCGATGTAACATTTAATCATAACCGCATCCGCCCGCACCCGCCCGTTGTTATATATCTAATATAGACGATGCAAGGCATTAGTGAGGTTATAAAGCTTTTGCCTGTTAAAGAAAGGAGACTGATCCAATGCAGTCCAGACATTCGCGTGCCACGCTGTCACGGCCCAGACGCACACCAGTGCGCAATCATATGGGAGCCGCGCTGAGCGCACCTCCAATCGCGTCTCGCTGCCGGCGACGGCCGGGTATGGGCCCGACGCTCCAGCGCCATCCATTTTCAGGGCTAGTTGATTCGGCAGGTGGGTTGTTACACACTCCTTAGCGGGTTCCGACTTCCATGGCCACCGTCCTGCTGTCTATATCAACCAGGGTGAGCCCCACCCCTTTCGTGAGCGCACTGCGCGCGGAGTGACCCCTGTTACGCGCCCCCGGCAACAGGGGTGGCGGGCAGGTAAGCTGCGCGGGCGGAGCGCGCGGAGTGACCCCTGTTACGAGCCCCCGGCCACGGGGGTGGTGGGCAGGTAAGCTGCTTACCTGCTGCGCGTGACGCCCGCCGCGGCGAAGGCGGACGAGGCGGGGTGTCGGTGCGGTGGGCGCGGTGGTGACCCTGGACGTGCGTTGGGCCCTTCTCGCGGATCGCCTCAGCTATGGCTCCCGGTGGGGCCCTCTCGGGGGAAGGGGCCTCGGTCCCGGACCCCGGCGCGACGTCCCTTCTCCGCTCCGTAAAAGTGTCCATCTCTTTTTTTTTCTTCTTCTGTTGTGGCATATGCTGCAGGTGCCTGCTCGTTTTTCGTATGTGGGTAACAACATTTAACTATGTATATATATTTCCAAATTGGTTTAACTGCCACCTGCCTGAATCTATTTAAAATCTTTTTTTTTTTTATTTCAACCGCCCGACCCGACCCGCGGATAAAATCTAATTTTTTTTTATTTCATCCGCCCGATCCGCGGATAATCCGCGGACTCCGCGGTTGTGCCCGCAAACCGCGCATCTCTAATATATATATATATATATATATATGTATGTATGAAATACTATATAATATTCTATCTGTCAATATACTCCTCCCCTCTTAACCACTTGATCAATGCTTGTATTTATTTGTTGCCAAACCCTGTTTAGGTGGGAATACCACTTTTTCCACGATGTGATTGTATTGTGCTGCATGAATGTGGTCAAGTGTCTGACTCGTTAGCGGCAGGAACAATCAGAGCTTCAAAGAGGTGACCGGACTCAAACAGGGATCCACTTTCATCCTGCCAAATGACCTCGGGTGGGCCTGCCAGACAACATTCACACTTATTTTCCACGTCTCGCTCGTCAACTGCGGCGCTAAAGCTGCAGGACGAGAGATGTGAGGACACGTTTCCACACATAACCACTTCCTCGCCCCCCCCGGGGAAGAAAGTCTTTTCATCAGCTTCCTCTGAATTCATTTCACATTATACATTTCTTTTTTTAGTGCCAGTCCTGAATTATTGACACAAACGGCCATCACTCTTTGCTGTTTTTCACATAAAGTACTGTAGTACCTTAATTGCTTCTTTAACCGAGCTCCTTGCCAATTTAAATCCAATTTAATCAGCTAGGCCCCCCCAAACTATTCTCTTTTAGATAACAAATATTACCAGAGGTGGGTAGTAACGCGCTACATTTACTCCGTTACATCTACTTGAGTAACTTTTGGGATAAATTGTACTTCTAAGAGTAGTTTTAATGCAACATACTTTTACTTTTACTTGAGTATATTTATAGAGAAGAAACGCTACTTTTACTCCGCTACTTTTATCTACATTCAGCTCGCTACTCGCTACTAATTTTGATCGATCTGTTAATGCACGCTTTGTTTGTTTTGGTCTGTCAGACAGACCTTCATAGTGCCTGCGTTTCAACAAATACAGTCACTGGTGACGTTCACTCCGTTCCACCAATCAGATGCAGTCACTGGTGACGTTGGACCAATCAAACAGAGCCAGGGGTCACATGACCTGACTTAAACAAGTTGAAAAACTTATTGGGGTGTTACCATTTAGTGGTCAATTGTACGGAATATGTACTGTACTGTGCAATCTACTAATAAAAGTTCCAATCAATCAATCAAAAGTGTGAAGGAAAAAAGACCATTTTTTATTTCAACCGTACACCCCGTCAAAAGCCTAAAGACTGACTGCACAGTTCCTGTCTTCACAATAAAAGTGCCGCTCCATCGCGCCTGCACTTTCAAAATAAGAGTCTCCGAAAGCCAGCGCAAACAAGCTAGCAAGCTACGGAGTTTGCCGCCAATGTATTTCTTGTAAAGTGTATAAAAACGAATATGGAAGCTGGACAAATAAGATGCCAAAAACCAACCACTTTCATGTGGTATTAGACAGAAAGGAGGAACTTTTTTTCTCCTCCATTTGAAAACGTGGACGTTATCATCACTACTGTCTGATTACAATCAATGCAAGTCATCAGAATCAGGTAATACACCAACTTATATTCTTGTCTTCATGAAAGAAAGGAATCTATATGTTAAACATGCATGTATATTCATTAAAACACCTTTAACATGTAAACAAAACGGCAAAAAAATATATATATAAATTATATACTGTATATATCAATGTATGTGTATATATATATATATATATATATATATATATATATATATATATATATATGTAAGGCATGGCGTAGTGGGTAGAGCAACCGTGCCAGAAACCTGAGGGTTGTAGGTTCGCTCCCCGCCTCTTACCATCCAAAAATCGCTGCCGTTGTGTCCTTGGGCGGGACACTTCACCCTTTGCCCCCGGTGCCACTCACACCGGTGAATTGAATGAAGAATGATAGGTGGTGGTCGGAGGGGCCGTTGGCGCAAATTGCAGCCACGCTTCCGTCAGTCTACCCCAGGGCAGCTGTGGCTATGAAAGTAGCTTACCACCACCAAGTGTGAATGATTGATGGGTTCTACATGTAAAGCGACTTTGGGTACTTAGAAAAGCGCTATATAAATCCCAGTTATTATTATTATTATTATGTATTTATGTGTGTGTGTGTATGTATATATATATATATATATATATATATATATATATATATATATATATATATATATATATATATATATATATATATATATATATATATGATATGAGTGTGTATGTTACTCATCAGTTACTCAGTACTTGAGTAGTTTTTTCACAACATACTTTTTACTTTTACTCAAGTAAATATTTGGGTGACTACTCCTTACTTTTACTTGAGTAATAAATCTCTAAAGTAACAGTACTCTTACTTGAGTACAATTTCTGGCTACTCTACCCACCTCTGAATATTACATAACAACAATACAATAGAATGTATTGAACATAATATGAAGTAGGGTTGTACCGATACCAATATGTTGGTACCGGTACCAAAATGTATTTCGATACTTTTTTAAATAAAGGTGACCACAAAAAAATTTCATTATTGTCTTTATTTGAACAAAAAATCCTAGTGTACATGAAACATATGTTCATTATTGTCATTTAGTCCTTAAATAAAATAGACAACTTGTCTTTTAGTAGTAAGTAAACAAACAAAGACTCCTAATTAGTCTATGCAGTAACATATTGTGTCATTTATACACCTATTATTTTGTACACATTATGAAGGACAAACTGTATAAAGTGGATTATTAATCTACTTGTTCATTTACTGTTAATATCTGCTTACTTTCTCTTTTAACATGTTCTATCTTCACTTCTGTTAAAATCAATCAATCAATCAATCAATGTTTATTTATATAGCCCTAAATCCAGAGGTGTGTAGAATAGCCAGAAATTGTACTCAAGTAAGAGTACTGTTACTTTAGAGATTTATTACTCAAGTAAAAGTAAGGAGTAGTCACCCAAATATTTACTTGAGTAAAAGTAAAAAGTATGTTGTGAAAAAACTACTCAAGTACTGAGTAACTGATGAGTAACATATACACACACACACATATATATATATATATATATATATATATATATATATATATATATATATATATATATATATATATATATATATATATATATATATATATATATACAAGCAAACCGTCAACTTCCTTGACGTCACTTTCAACCTGAGAAATAACAGCTACCAACCATTCACGAAACCCAACACAACACTCCAATACGTGCACCATGACAGCAACCACCCACCCACCACTACGAAAAGAATACCTACCGGAATCAATAAAAGGCTATCGATGCTGTCATCTAGCAAAGCTGAATTTGACCAAGCAACCCCCCCGTACCAAAAAGCCCTTGATGAAAGCGGATACAATTTCACCCTCACCTATGAACCCACGCCAGGAAACCAGCCAAAAAAGAACAGAAAACGAAACGACATCATCTGGTACAACCCCCCATACAGCAAAAACGTCTCAACTAACATTGGACACAAATTCCTCAATCTGATTGACAAACACTTTCCCAAAGACAACACCCTAAGAAAAGTATTCAACAAGAACAACATTAAATTGAGCTACAGCTGCATGAAGAATATACGACAAATCATCTCAAACCACAACAAAACAATTGCAAATGAGCCGTCGACCCCCAGACAGAGCGACTCCAAAACCAACAAAGCATGTAACTGTCGAAAGAAACCTGATTGCCCCCTCAACGGGGGGTGCTTGCAAACATCAGTTGTCTACCAATCTAAGGTAATACGCAAGGACATTAACACATCCGACACATATGTAGGATTAATTGAGGGTGAATTCAAAACCAGATGGAACAATCACAAGGCTTCTTTCAGGAACAAAAACCTGCGAAATACCACAGAACTCAGCAAACACATTTGGGACCTCAAAGACAATAATGTTGAATATTCAATAACATGGCAAATTCTTGCATCCAGCACACCTTACAATAGTGGTAATAAAAGATGCAACCTATGCTTGAAAGAGAAACTGTTTATTATTTACCGTCCAGACCTGTCATCCCTCAACAAGCGCAGCGAAATTGTAACAACATGCCGCCATAGACGGAAACACCTCCTAGGTAAAACATGAGCCAATCACCACGCCCCTGATTCATTAGTATCGCGGTACTATACTAGTATCCGTATACCGTACAACGCTACTATGAAGTAATGTAATAATAATGTACAACATTTAGAGAGTGGACTTCCAGACTTCCGTCAAACACACCATCAGCAGATTCGACACATTTTAGTAATGATTTTATGGCGACAACCCTCACAAATAGATAAATAACAATACTGTTCCCTGAAAATGAGGGATGCAACGATGAATTGAGTAATTGCAGAAGAAAAAAGCTTTGATTAATCGTTTAATGAGTGCAACTATTTGTTACCGGAACTTTCAATACGTCGGAAAAGAGATGTATTTACTTTTTACATTTTCATCGGTGCACAAAAAAGTGCAATTTTAAATTTGATGATGTGCATTTATTAAAAAAAATAATAATAATTAAGTTCATGGCAAGTGGAACATTCTCAGTTTATTTCTATGAATTCCCCTCAAATAAAGTGTGTTTTACCTGACGTCTCGCTTAATCAAACAAAATAATCGTGACATTATTTGAATATCAAAATAGTCGTTAGCTGCAGCCCTACTGAAAATAATTGAGGTTAGAGAAATACAAAACCAAAAACGATAAAATATTTGTGGCTTTACTCTACCGTAGATTTTTATTTTATATTTTTAATGAGCATATTCTACCTATTTCATGCCTAATTTAAGCATTTTCAAGCATAAAAATGGATGAATGAACTAAAAATATGAACTATACAGGAGTAGATGAGACCAAAGCAGTTGTTCAGTATCGTGGCCACTGATTGGCCTCATTAGCTCCCCCTCTGGCCAACATATGTAATAACAAGTGTGTGTAAACATTTGAAGTGCTCCCCCTCTGGCCAACATATGTAATAACAAGTGTGTGTAAAAATTTGAAGTGCTCCCCCTCTGGCCAACATATGTAATAACAAGTGTGTGTAAACATTTGAAGTGCTCCCCCTCTGGCCAACATATGTAATAACAAGTGTGTGTAAAAATTTGAAGTGCTCCCCCTCTGGCCAACATATGTAATAACAAGTGTGTGTAAAAATTTGAAGTGCTCCCCCTCTGGTCAACATATGTAATAAAAAGTGCGTGCAAACATTTGAAGTGCTCCCCCTCTGGCCAACATATGAAATAACAAGTGTGTGTAAAAATTTGAAGTGCTCCCCCTCTGGTCAACATATGAAATAACAAGTGTGTGTAAAAATTTGAAGTGCTCCCCCTCTGGTCAACATATGTAATAACAAGTGTGTGTAAACATTTGAAGTGCTCCCCCTCTGGTCAACATATGAAATAACAAGTGTGTGTAAAAATTTGAAGTGCTCCCCCTCTGGCCAACATATGAAGTAACAAGTGTGTGTAAAAATTTGAAGTGCTCCCCCTCTGGCCAACATATGAAATAACAAGTGTGTGTAAACATTTGAAGTGAACCCTCTGGTCAACATATGTAATAATAAGTGTGTGTAAACATTTGAAGTGCTCCCCCTCTGGCCAACATATGTAATAACAAGTGTGTGTAACAAATTGAAATGTGCCACCTTTGGCCAAAATTAATTTAAAAAAATAGATTAAATATGTATATAGAGACATACTGTAATAACTTGAAGTAAATAATGAAGATTAAAAACCAATTACAAACAAAAATATTAACTTAAAGCTTACCTTTTTATATTTGCATAGTATGTATATATTATTAATGTTGTAAGTACACATCTTTATATATCTAGAAAGGCTGGTCCTAAAGAGGGAGGCATTTTTCTCAGGTCTCAAGAAGGTAACAAATACGTGTGTGTGTGTGTGTGTGTGTGTGTGTAAACATTTGAAGTGCTCCCCGTCTGGCCAACATATGTAATAACAAGTGTGTGTAAAAATTTGAAGTGCTCCCCCTCTGGCCAACATATGAAATAACAAGTGCGTGTAAAAATTTGAAGTGCTCCCCCTCTGGCCACCATGTGAAATAACAAGCGCGTGTAAAAATTTGAAGTGCTCCCCGTCTGGCCAACATATGTAATAACAAGTGCGTGTAAAAATTTGAAGTGCTCTCCCTCTGGTCAACATATGTAATAACAAGTGTGTGTAAACATTTGAAGTGATCCCCCTCTGGTCAACATATGTAATAACAAGTGCATGTAAGAATGTGAAGTGCTCCCCCTCTAGTCAACATATGTAATAACAAGTGTGTGTAAACATTTGAAGTGCTCCCCCTCTGGTCAACATATGTAATAACAAGTGCGTGTAAAAATTTGAAGTGCTCCCCCTCTGGTCAACATATGTAATAACAAGTGTGTGTAAAAATTTGAAGTGCTCCCCCCTCTGGTCAACATATGTAATAAGTGTGTGTAAAAATTTGAAGTGCTCCCCCTCTGGTCAACATATGTAATAACAAGTGCCTGTAAAAAATTGAAGTGCTCTCCCTCTGGTCAACATATGTAATAACAAGTGCATGTAAAAAGGTGAAGTGCTCCCCCTTTGGTCAACATATGTAATAACAAGTGTGTGTAAAAATTTGAAGTGCTCCCCCTCTGGCCAACATATGTAATAACAAGTGTGTGTAAACATTTGAAGTGCTCCCCCTCTGGTCAACATATGAAATAACAAGTGTGTGTAAAAATTTGAAGTGCTCCCCCTCTGGCCAACATATGTAATAACAAGTGTGTGTAAACATTTGAAGTGCTCCCCCTCTGGCCAACATATGTAATAACAAGTGTGTGTAAACATTTGAAGTGCTCCCCCTCTGGTCAACATATGAAATAACAAGTGTGTGTAAAAATTTGAAGTGCTCCCCCTCTGGTCAACATATGAAATAACAAGTGTGTGTAAAAATTTTAAGTGCTCCCCCTCTGGTCAACATATGAAATAACAAGTGCGTGTAAAAAATTGAAGTGCTCTCCCTCTGGTCAACATATGAAATAACAAGTGTGTGTAAAAATTTGAAGTGCTCTCCCTCTGGCCAACATATGTAATAACAAGTGCGTGTAAAAATTTGAAGTGCTCCCCCTCTGGCCAACATATGAAATAACAAGTGTGTGTAAACATTTGAAATGAACCCTCTGGTCAACATATGTAATAACAAGTGTGTGTAAAAATTTGAAGTGGTCCCCCTCTGGCCAACATATGTAATAACAAGTGCGTGTAAAAAATTGAAGTGCTCCCCCTCGGGTCAACATATGTAATAACAAGTGTGTGTAAACATTTGAAGTGCTCCCCCTCTGGCCAACATATGAAATAACAAGCGCGTGTAAAAATTTGAAGTGCTCCCCCTCTGGCCAACATATGTAATAACAAGTGCGTGTAAAAATTTGAAGTGCTCCCCCTCTGGCCAACATATGTAATAACAAGTGTGTGTAAACCTTTGAAGTGCTCCCCCTCTGGTCAACATATGAAATAACAAGTGTGTGTAAAAATTTGAAGTGCTCTCCCTCTGGCCAACATATGTAATAACAAGTGCGTGTAAAAATTTGAAGTGCTCCCCCTCTGGCCAACATATGTAATAACAAGTGCGTGTAAAAATTTGAAGTGCTCCCCCTCTGGTCAACATATGTAATAACAAGTGTGTGTAAACATTTGAAGTGCTCCCCCTCTGGTCAACATAGTGTGTGTAAAAATTTTAAGTGCTCCCCCTCTGGCCAACATATGAAATAACAAGTATGTGTAAAAATTTGAAGTGCTCCCCCTCTGGCCAACATATGAAATAACAAGTGCGTTTAAAAATTTGAAGTGCTCCCCCTCTGGCCAACATATGTAATAACAAGTGTGTGTAAACATTTGAAGTGCTCCCCCTCTGGTCAACATATGTAATAACAAGTGTGTGTAAACCTTTGAAGTGCTACCCGTCTGGCCAACATATGTAATAACAAATGTGTGTAAACCTTTGAAGTGCTACCCGTCTGGTCAACATATGTAATAACAAGTGTGTGTAAACATTTGAAGTGCTCCCCCTCTGGTCAACATATGTAATAACAAGTGCGTGTAAAAATTTGAAGTGTTCCCCCTCTGGTCAACATATGTAATAACAAGTGCGTGTAAAAATTTGAAGTGCTCCCCCTCTGGTTAACATATGTAATAACAAGTGTGTGTAAACATTTGAAGTGAACCCCTCTGGTCAACATATGTAATAACAAGTGTGTGTAAACATTTGAAGTGCCATCCCTCTGGTCAACATATGAAATAACAAGTGCATGTAAGAATGTGAAGTGCTCCCCCTTTGGTCAACATATGTAATAACAAGTGCGTGTAAAAATTTGAAGTGCTCCCCCTCTGGCCAACATATGTAATAACAAGTGCGTGTAAACATTTGAAGTGCTCCCCCTCTGGCCAACATATGTAATAACAAGTATGTGTAAACATTTGAATTGATCCCCCTCTGGTCAACATATGTAATAACAAGTGCGGGTAAAAATTTGAAGTGCTCCCCCTCCGGCCAACATATGAAATAACAAGTGCGTGTAAAAATTTGAAGTGCTCTCCCTCTGGCCAACATATGTAATAACAAGTGCGTGTAAACATTTGAAGTGCTCTCCCTCTGGTCAACATATGTAATAACAAGTGCGTGTAAAAATTTGAAATGCTCCCCCTCTGGTCAACAAATGAAATAACAAGTGTGTGTACAAATTTGAAGTGCTCCCCCTCTGGTCAACATATGAAATAACAAGTGTGTGTAAAAATTTAAATGCTCCCCCTCTGGCCAACATATGAAATAACAAGTGCGTGTAAAAATTTTAAGTGCTCCTCCTCTGGCCAACATATGTAATAACAAGTGCATGTAAGAATGTGAAGTGCTCCCCCTTTGGTCAACATATGAAATAACAAGCCCGTGTAAAAATTTGAAGTGCTCCCCCTCTGGCCAACATATGTAATAACAAGTGTGTGTAAAAATTTGAAGTGCTCCCCCTCTGGCCAACATATGAAATAACAAGTGTGTGTAAAAATTTGAAGTGCTCCCCCTTTGGTCAACATATGTAATAACAAGTGTGTGTAAACATTTGAAGTGAACCCTCTGGTCAACATATGTAATAACAAGTGTGTGTAAACATTTGAAGTGCTCCCCCTCTGGCCAACATATGTAATAACAAGTGTGTTTAAACATTTGAAGTGCTCCCCCTCTGGTCAACATATGTAATAACAAGTGTGTGTAAAAATTTGAAGTGCTCCCCCTCTGGTCAACATATGTAATAACAAGTGCGTGTAAAAATTTGAAGTGCTCCCCCTCTGGCCAACATATGTAATAACAAGTGTGTGTAAAAATTTGAAGTGCTCCCCCTCTGGTCAACATATGAAATAACAAGTGTGTGTAAACATTTGAAGTGAACCCTCTGGTCAACATATGTAATAACAAGTGTGTGTAAAAATTTTAAGTGCTCCCCCTCTGGCCAACATATAAAATAACAAGTGCGTGTAAAAATTTGAAGTGCTCCCCCTCTGGTCAACATATGAAATAACAAGTGTGTGTAAAAATTTCAAGTGCTCCCCCTCTGGTCAACATATGAAATAACAAGTGTGTGTAAACATTTGAAGTGCTCCCCCTCTGGTCAACATATGAAATAACAAGTGTGTGTAAAAATTTGAGGTGCTCCCCCTCTGGTCAACATATGTAATAACAAATGTGTGTAACAAATTGAAATGCGCCACCTTTGGCCAAAATTAATTAAAAAAATAGATTAAATATGTATATAGAGACTTGAAGTAAATAATGAAGATTAAAAACCAATTACAAACAAAAAAATTCAAAAATATTAACTTAAAGCTTACCTTTTTTATATTTGCATAGTATACTATATATATATATATATTATTAATGTTGTAAGTGCACATCTTTATATATCTAGAAAGGCTGGTCCTAAAGAGGGAGGCATTTTTCTCAGGTCTCAAGAAGGTAACTAATACAAGAATGTGTGTGTGTGTGTGTGTGTGTGTGTGTGTGTGTGTGTGTGTGTGCGTGTGTGTGTGTGTGTGTCAGGAGTGAGTTTATTCAAGAGAAGGAAACAATGTGAAGAAAATTGGGCCGCATACGGGAGGCACGCAGGCTGACAGTCTGCAAAGTGGCAAGCATTGAGGCCTGCAGGCAGACGGCATGAATACGTGTGAAAAGACTCCCTCACGGTGACGCGATTGAAGTAGACAACAGCAAAACGCTGAAAGGAAAGCTTAGACGCTGCGCTGCCAAGCTGATCAGCATTTCTAATGCTCCCGCTTGGAGTGAATGTACATCTGCAGTGAATGAATGTACATCTGCAGTGCTGCGTCCACTCAACACTTTTTTACTCCTCCTTATTTATTATTGCCTTGTACCAGTACTAGTATAGTACCGCAATACTAATGAATCATATTCGGTACTTTACCGCTTCTAAAAAGTACCGGTCCCCCACACCCCGTCGTCGTCACGTCGTGACATTGCTGGTTTTACGAGCAGAGGAGCATATTCGGCAGCACACACACACACAGAGTACTTACAAGCAGACACAGTGTGTAGACACAAAATATGCCTTAAATACGTTAGTAATTCATAACAACATTGATTTTGATTCATTATTATTTTTGGAGCAATCACAGTTTTTAAAATAAAAATCCTACTAAAATGATTGGGGATTCAAAAGGCCCCCACTCATAAAAGTGTTAAAAATAACTTTTTATTTCCAACACTTAAATCTCTAAATCTTTTATTATACATTTTAATTTGTATTTGTTTTGTTCATGGGTTTTTTACCCTTTTTGCCATATAAAAGTTGTTTTCTGAATGACAAACACACAAAATATGCAATATTTTCCCCAAACATATTTCAAAGTGTAATATCTGATGTGAAGCAATTAGAGCCTAAAAGGTCAATAATTCATAACATTGATTTTTGATTCATTATTATTTTTGAGCAGTGACAGTTTTTAAATTAAAAATCCTACTAAAATTCTTGGGGATCCAAAAGGGCCCATTCATAAAAAGGTTAAAAACAACTCACTTTTTTTTTACTTCCAAATTGTGTTCTTTATGACAAACACACAAAATATGCAATATTTCCCCATGTGAAGTAACTGGAGCCTTAAATATGTTAATAATTCATAACAACATTGATTTTTGATTCATTATTATTTTTGGAGCAATCACAGTTTTTAAAATAAAAATCCCACTAAAATGATTGGGGATTCAAAAGGCCCCCACTCATAAAAGTGTTAAAAATAAGTAATTTTTTTTTTTTTTTTTACTTCCAACACTTAAATCTCTAGATCAACTTCAGCTCTATTCGATTATAACTTTTTAATATTTTTTTATTTGTTTTATTCGTTTTTTTGCTCTTTTTGTCATATAAATGTTGTTCTTAATGACAAAAACACAAAATATGCAATATTTTCCCCAAACATATTTCAAAGTGTAATATCTGATGTGAAGCAATTGGAGCCTTAAAAAGGTCAATAATTCATAACAACATTGATTTTTGATTCATTATTATTTTTGAGCAGTGACAGTTTTTAAATTAAAAATCCTACTAAAATTCTTGGGGATCCAAAAGGGCCCATTCATAAAAGTGTTAAAAATAATTCACTTTTTTCTACTTCCAAATTGTGTTCTTTATGACAAACACACAAAATATGCAATATTTCCCCATGTGAAGTAACTGGAGCCTTAAATATGTTAATAATTCATAACAACATTGATTTTGATTCATTATTATTTTTGGAGCAATCAGAGTTTTTAAAATAAAAATCCCACTAAAATGATTGGGGATTCAAAAGGCCCCCACTCATAAAAGTGTTAAAAATAACTTTTTACTTCCAACACTTAAATCTCTAAATCTTTTAATTATACATTTTAATTTGTATTTGTTTTGTTCAGGGTTTTTTTTGCCCTTTTTGCCATATAAAAGTTGTTTTCTGAATAACAAACACACAAAATATGCAATATTTCCCCCAAACATATTTCAAAGTGTAATATCTGATGTGAAGCAATTAGAGCCTAAAAGGTCAATAATTCATAACATTGATTTTTGATTCATTATTATTTTTGAGCAGGGACAGTTTTTAAATTAAAAATCCTACTAAAATTCTTGGGGATCCAAAAGGGCCCACTCATAAAAAGGTTAAAAACAACTCACTTTTTTTTACTTCCAAATTGTGTTCTTTATGACAAACACACAAAATATGCAATATTTCCCCATGTGAAGTAACTAGAGCCTTAAATATGTTAATAATTCATAACAACATCGATTTTGATTCATTATTATTTTTGGAGCAATCACAGTTTTTAAAATAAAAATCCCATTAAAATGATTGGGGATTTAAAAGGCCCCCACTCATAAAAGTGTTAAAAATAACTTTTTATTTCCAACACTTAAATCTCTAATTCTTTTATTATACATTTTAATTAGGGCCCGCATGGCCCATTGCATAAGGACTCCCTTTGGGAGTCCTTATGCAATGGGACATAAGGACCTATTGAATTTGTAAGGTTTTATTCTTTATTCTTCCGCTGCCACATTAAACTGTAATTTGACCCACTTAACATGCTTCAAAACTCACCATATTTGACCCACACATCAGGACCTGCGAAAATTGCCTTTTTAAAAAAAAAAAACCGAACCACAAAACTCAAAATTGCGCTCTAGCGCCCCCTAGGAAAGAAAAAAAACTAGACTGCCTGTAACTCCCACTAAGAAGGTCGGAGAGACATGAAACAAAAACCTCTATGTAGGTCTGACTTAGACCTACATTTCATAATAGTACATTCTCGGGCTAAAATCAACAGGAAGTTGGCAATTCCCCCTTCAAGACAAAAAAGTACTAAAAACAGTCACTTTTGCCTCTTTGAGCTGTAATCTGACCCCCTTAACATGCTTCAAAACTCACCAAACTGAACACACACATCAAGACTGGCAAAAATTGTGATCTAATAAAAAAACCTAACCCCAAATCTCAAAATTGTGCTCTAGCGCAATTTTTTAATAAAACGCACAAAAAACTGCTCCTCGGATGAAAAGACTGACAAAACTGCCTGTAACTCCCACTGGGAAGGTCGGAGAGACATGAAACAAAAACCTCTATGTAGGTCTCACGTAGACCTACATTTCATAGATTGACAACCCTCAGCAAAAATCAACAGGAAATTTGCAATTTCCCCTTCAAAACAAATTTTTTTTTATAAACCGGTCACTTCTCTTCAAACATTATCTCCTCTGAGCGCGTTTGTGGTTTCGGCTTCAAACTAACACAGGGGAGAGATTGAACCCTTCCAAATAAAAGTTATCGAAATAATTTTTCTAACTGCTCCGGTTTTGATTTTATGAGCCTTCAAAGAACCGCTGCGCTGATGCTGCTGCGCTGCTGTTTTCTCAAGATGGCTGTTTAAAAGCAGGAAGCACTAGCATGCCCACACAATGCAGACAAGGTAGGTACACTAGACAAAAGTATTGGGACACTTCGGACTAAAAGTAGACAAAAGTATTGGGACACTTATGACTACCACTGGACAAAAGTATTGGGACATTTAGGCCGAAAACTGGACAAAAGTATTGGGATACTTGGGACTAAAACTGGACAAAAGTATTGGGACACTTATGACTACCACTGGACAAAAGTATTGGGACATTTAGGCCGAAAACTGGACAAAAGTATTGGGATACTTGGGACTAAAACTTGACAAAAGTATTGGGACACTTGGGACTCAAAGTAGACAAAAGTATTGGGACACTTATGACTACCACTGGACAAAAGTATTGGGACATTTAGGCCAAAAACTGGACAAAAGTATTGGGATACTTGGGACTCAAAGTAGACAAAAGTATTGGGACACTTATGACTACCACTGGACAAACGTATTGGGACATTTAGGCCAAAAACTGGACAAAAGTATTGGGATACTTGGGACTCAAAGTAGACAAAAGTATTGGGACACTTATGACTACCACTGGACAAAAGTATTGGGACATTTAGGCCGAAAACTGGACAAAAGTATTGGGATACTTGGGACTCAAAGTAGACAAAAGTATTGGGACACTTATGACTACCACTGGACAAAAGTATTGGGACATTTAGGCCGAAAACTGGACAAAAGTATTGGGATACTTGGGACTAAAACTTGACAAAAGTATTGGGACACTTGGGACTCAAAGTAGACAAAAGTATTGGGACACTTATGACTACCACTGGACAAAAGTATTGGGACATTTAGGCCAAAAACTGGACAAAAGTATTGGGACACTTGGGACTCAAAGTAGACAAAAGTATTGGGACACTTATGACTACCACTGGACAAAAGTATTGGGACATTTAGGCCAAAAACTGGACAAAAGTATTGGGATACTTGGGACTACAACTTGACAAAAGTATTGGGACACTTGGGACTCAAAGTAGACAAAAGTATTGGGACACTTATGACTACCACTGGACAAAAGTATTGGGACATTTAGGCCAAAAACTGGACAAAAGTATTGGGATACTTGGGACTCAAAGTAGACAAAAGTATTGGGACACTTATGACTACCACTGGACAAAAGTATTGGGACATTTAGGCCGAAAACTGGACAAAAGTATTGGGATACTTGGGACTAAAACTTGACAAAAGTATTGGGACACTTGGGACTCAAAGTAGACAAAAGTATTGGGACACTTATGACTACCACTGGACAAAAGTATTGGGACATTTAGGCCAAAAACTGGACAAAAGTATTGGGATACTTGGGACTCAAAGTAGACAAAAGTATTGGGACACTTATGACTACCACTGGACAAAAGTATTGGGACATTTAGGCCGAAAACTGGACAAAAGTATTGGGATACTTGGGACTAAAACTTGACAAAAGTATTGGGACACTTGGGACTCAAAGTAGACAAAAGTATTGGGACATTTAGGCCGAAAACTGGACAAAAGTATTGGGATACTTGGGACTAAAACTTGACAAAAGTATTGGGACACTTGGGACTCAAAGTAGACAAAAGTATTGGGACACTTATGACTACCACTGGACAAAAGTATTGGGACATTTAGGCCAAAAACTGGACAAAAGTATTGGGATACTTGGGACTAAAACTGGACAAAAGTATTGGGATACTTGGGACTCAAAGTAGACAAAAGTATTGGGACACTTATGACTACCACTGGACAAAAGTATTGGGACATTTAGGCCGAAAACTGGACAAAAGTATTGGGATACTTGGGACTAAAACTTGACAAAAGTATTGGGACACTTATGACTACCACTGGACAAAAGTATTGGGACATTTAGGCCGAAAACTGGACAAAAGTATTGGGATACTTGGGACTAAAACTTGACAAAAGTATTGGGACACTTGGGACTCAAAGTAGACAAAAGTATTGGGACACTTATGACTACCACTGGACAAAAGTATTGGGACATTTAGGCCAAAAACTGGACAAAAGTATTGGGATACTTGGGACTCAAAGTAGACAAAAGTATTGGGATACTTGGGACTAAAACTTGACAAAAGTATTGGGACACTTGGGACTCAAAGTAGACAAAAGTATTGGGACACTTATGACTACCACTGGACAAAAGTATTGGGACATTTAGGCCAAAAACTGGACAAAAGTATTGGGATACTTGGGACTCAAAGTAGACAAAAGTATTGGGACACTTATGACTACCACTGGACAAAAGTATTGGGACATTTAGGCCGAAAACTGGACAAAAGTATTGGGATACTTGGGACTAAAACTTGACAAAAGTATTGGGACACTTGGGACTCAAAGTAGACAAAAGTATTGGGACACTTATGACTACCACTGGACAAAAGTATTGGGACATTTAGGCCAAAAACTGGACAAAAGTATTGGGATACTTGGGACTCAAAGTAGACAAAAGTATTGGGACACTTATGACTACCACTGGACAAAAGTATTGGGACATTTAGGCCGAAAACTGGACAAAAGTATTGGGATACTTGGGACTAAAACTGGACAAAAGTATTGGGACACTTGGGACTCAAAGTAGACAAAAGTATTGGGACACTTATGACTACCACTGGACAAAAGTATTGGGACATTTAGGCCAAAAACTGGACAAAGGTATTGGGATACTTGGGACTCAAAGTAGACAAAAGTATTGGGACACTTATGACTACCACTGGACAAAAGTATTGGGACATTTAGGCCGAAAACTGGACAAAAGTATTGGGATACTTGGGACTCAAAGTAGACAAAAGTATTGGGACACTTATGACTACCACTGGACAAAAGTATTGGGACATTTAGGCCGAAAACTGGACAAAAGTATTGGGACACTTGGGACTCAAAGTAGACAAAAGTATTGGGACACTTATGACTACCACTGGACAAAAGTATTGGGACATTTAGGCCAAAAACTGGACAAAAGTATTGGGATACTTGGGACTCAAAGTAGACAAAAGTATTGGGACACTTATGACTACCACTGGACAAAAGTATTGGGACATTTAGGCCGAAAACTGGACAAAAGTATTGGGATACTTGGGACTAAAACTGGACAAAAGTATTGGGATACTTGGGACTAAAACTTGACAAAAGTATTGGGACACTTGGGACTAAAACTTGACAAAAGTATTGGGACACTTATGACTACCACTGGACAAAAGTATTGGGACATTTAGGCCGAAAACTGGACAAAAGTATTGGGATACTTGGGACTACAACTTGACAAAAGTATTGGGACACTTGGGACTCAAAGTAGACAAAAGTATTGGGACACTTATGACTACCACTGGACAAAAGTATTGGGACATTTAGGCCAAAAACTGGACAAAAGTATTGGGATACTTGGGACTCAAAGTAGACAAAAGTATTGGGACACTTATGACTACCACTGGACAAAAGTATTGGGACATTTAGGCCGAAAACTGGACAAAAGTATTGGGATACTTGGGACTAAAACTGGACAAAAGTATTGGGATACTTGGGACTAAAACTTGACAAAAGTATTGGGACACTTGTGACTAAAACTTGACAAAAGTATTGGGACACTTAGGACTAGCACCTGCCAAATACGCGGGCCCGACCAATGCTGCTTGCAGCTTTAATTTGTAATTGTTTTGTTCAGGTTTTTTTTTTTTGCCCTTTTTGCCATATAAAAGTTGTTTTCTGAATGACAAACACACAAAATATGCAATATTTCCCCCAAAAAATATTTCAAAGTGGAACATTAAATAGGTCAATAATTCATAACACAGATTTTGATTCATCAATATTTTGCAACGACAGTTTTAAATAAAAAATAAAAAAACCCCAGCCTGTATGGCAGTTTTGTTATTTGAGTCAACATTGCAACTTTTTCTTGTAAAAATTCACCTGTTTGCTTTTTTATTCCACTTTGTATTTTTTGTAATTTTTGTTAGAATGTGCTGCTAAAAAGTGAGCTGCTGTAGTCTGTGACTGGCATGGAAGTGGTCTTCTCCCTGAGCCAACACAACATTCCTATTTATCTATCCAAGCGCTTTAGCCACAAATCATTGACCGATTGTAAACCTTTCACAATAAAAGGAAACCAACTTTCTTTAAGCCGTGTCAAGCCCATCTTCAGAGGGGCCCCTCTTATCATATTTGCTCCCCGCTCTAATACATATGGCTGGTTATTAATAGTCGCCATTTTTCTTCCTGTTTACGGCTATTTCGAGGGCCTAAATAAAGACGCTGGCCCGAGCAGGGAAGGAGATCAAGACTTTGCATGGACTATAAGACATAATGCCCACAACACGCCAGCATCTTTGTGTGGGCCGGATTTACCACTTGGATGTCAAATATATCCTCAGTGCTCATATTTGCCTTTTAGGGAAACTCCTTTTCTCCCCAGCAAGATGATTCTGTAGAAAGTTCCTAATAAGTAAGCGGGTGCTTGCAGGGACAATGGCCCCGTCAAACAATGCCAGAGACAACGCGGCGCAGGTTTTGTCGACGCAGGGACTTTTCACTTTTCACTGCCAAGTGTGAGTCGCTTTGTCTACAAGGAATGAAACAACTCTGGCCTCGTCTGCCAGCTCGGGAAATTTGGGAGTCAAATATCAATATTTTCACAGGGCTTCACTTTTTCCACCTCAGTTATGTTACAGCCTTGTTCCTAAATGGAATACCGTATTTTCCGCACCATAAGGCGCCCTGGGTTATAAGCCGCGCCTTCAATGAACGGCATATTTCAAAACTTTGTCCACCTATAAGCCGCCCCGTGTTATAAGCCGCATCTAACTGCGCTAAAGGAATGTCAAAAAAACAGTCAAATAGGTCAGTCAAACTTTAATAATATATTAAAAACCAGCGTGATGTGGGCGCGCATGGAGTCGTATATCAACATGGACGGAGCTGCGTGAAAAAAAGCCACCCGGCCTCTTCGCGTAAACTTACCGTATTTTCCGCACTATTAGCCGCACCTAAAAACCACAAATTTACTCAAAAGCTGACAGTGCGGCTTTTAACCCATCCATCCATCCATCCATCTTCTTCCGCTTATCCGAGGTCGGGTCGCGGGGGCAGCAGCCTAAGCAGGGAAGCCCAGACTTCCCTCTCCCCAGCCACTTCGTCCAGCTCCTCCCGGTGGATCCCGAGGCGTTCCCAGGCCAGCCGGGAGACATAGTCTTCCCAACGTGTCCTGGGTCTTCCCCGTGGCCTCCTACCGGTCGGACGTGCCCGAAACACCTCCCGAGGGAGGCGTTCGGGTGGCATCCTGACCAGATGCCCGAACCACCTCATCTGGCTCCTCTCGATATGGAGGAGCAGCGGCTTTACTTTGAGCTCCTCCCGGATGGCAGAGCTTCTCACCCTATCTCTAAGGGAGAGCCCCGCCACCCGGCGGAGGAAACTCATTTCGGCCGCTTGTACCCGTGATCTTGTCCTTTCGGTCATGACCCAAAGCTCATGACCATAGGTGAGGATGGGAACGTAGATCGACCGGTAAATCGAGAGCTTTGCCTTCTGGCTCAGCTCCTTCTTCACCACAACGGATCGATACAGCGTCCGCATTACTGAAGATGCCGCACCGATCCGCCTGTCGATCTCACGATCCACTCTTCCCTCACTCGTGAACAAGACTCCGAGGTACTTGAACTCCTCCACTTGGGGCAAGATCTCCTCCCCAACCCGGAGATGGCACTCCACCCTTTTCCGGCCGAGAACCATGGACTCGGATTTGGAGGTGCTGATTCTCATCCCAGTCGCTTCACACTCGGCTGCGAACCGATCCAGTGAGAGCTGAAGATCTTGGCCAGATGAAGCCATCAGGACCACATCATCTGCAAAAAGCAGAGACCTAATCCTGCAGCCACCAAACCAGATACCCTCAACGCCCTGACTGCGCCTAGAAATTCTGTCCATAAAGGTTATGAACAGAATCGGTGACAAAGGGCAGCCCTGGCGGAGTCCAACCCTCACTGGAAACGTGTCCGACTTACTGCCGGCAATGCGGACCAAGCTCTGACACCGATTATACAGGGAGCGAACCGCCACAATAAGACAGTCCGTTACCCCATACTCTCTGAGCACTCCCCACAGGACTTCCCGGGGTACACGGTCGAATGCCTTCTCCAAGTCCACAAAGCACATGTAGACTGGTTGGGCAAACTCCCATGCACCCTCAAGGACCCTGCCGAGAGTATAGAGCTGGTCCACAGTTCCACGACCAGGACGAAAACCACACTGTTCCTCCTGAATCCGAGGTTCGACTATCCGGCGTAGCCTCCTCTCCAGTACACCTGAATAGACCTTACCGGGAAGGCTGAGGAGTGTGATCCCACGATAGTTGGAACACACCCTCCGGTTCCCCTTCTTAAAGAGAGGAACCACCACCCCGGTCTGCCAATCCAGAGGTACCGCCCCCGATGTCCACGCGATGTTGCAGAGTCTTGTCAACCAAGACAGCCCCACAACATCCAGAGCCTTAAGGAACTCCGGGCGGATCTCATCCACCCCCGGGGCCTTGCCACCGAGGAGCTTTTTAACTACCTCGGCAACCTCAGCCCCAGAAATAGGAGAGCCCACCACAGATTCCCCAGGCCCTGCTTCCTCATAGGAAGACGTGCTGGTAGGATTGAGGAGGTCTTTGAAGTATTCTCTCCACCGATCCACAACATCCGCAGTCGAGGTCAACAGAGCACCATCCCCACCATACACGGTGTTGACACTGCACTGCTTCCCCTTCCTGAGGCGGCGGATGGTGGTCCAGAATTGCTTCGAAGCCGTCCGGAAGTCTTTTTCCATGGCCTCACCGAACTCCTCCCATGTCCGAGTTTTTGCCTCCGCGACCGCTGAAGCCGCACAC
Organism: Nerophis lumbriciformis; assembly: GCF_033978685.3. Lineage (NCBI taxonomy): Eukaryota > Metazoa > Chordata > Actinopteri > Syngnathiformes > Syngnathidae > Nerophis > Nerophis lumbriciformis. Next base: position 80,943 of record NC_084548.2, read on the forward strand.
CGCTTGGCCTGTCGGTACCTGTCTGCTGCGTCAGGAGTCCCATGAGCCAAAAGAACCCGATAGGACTCCTTCTTCAGCTTGACGGCATCCCTCACCGCCGGTGTCCACCAACGGGTTCTAGGATTACCGCCACGACAGGCACCAACTACCCTGCGGCCACAGCTCCAATCGGCCGCCCCGACAACAGAGGTACGGAACATCGTCCACTCGGACTCAATGTCCAGCGCCTCCCTCGTGACATGTTCAAAGTTCTTCCGGAGGTGGGAATTGAAACTCTCTCTGACAGGAGACTCTGCTAGACGTTCCCAGCAAACCCTCACAATGCGTTTGGGCCTGCCAGGTCTGTCCGGCATCCTCCCCCACCATCGCAGCCAACTCACCACCAGGTGGTGATCGGTAGAAAGCTCCGCCCCTCTCTTCACCCGAGTGTCCAAAACATGAGGCCGCAAATCCGATGACACAACTACAAAGTCGATCATGGAACTGCGGCCTAGGGTGTCCTGGTGCCAAGTGCACATATGGACACCCTTATGTTTGAACATGGTGTTTGTTATTGACAATCCGTGACGAGCACAAAAGTCCAATAACAAAACACCACTCGGGTTCAGATCCGGGCGGCCATTCTTCCCAATCACGCCTCTCCAGGTTTCACTGTCGTTGCCAACATGAGCGTTGAAGTCCCCCAGTAGAACGAGGGAATCACCCGGGGGAGCACTCTCCAGTACTCCCTCGAGTGAATCCAAAAAGGGTGGGTAATCTGAACTGCCGTTGGGCGCGTAAGCGCAAACAACAGTCAGGACCCGTCCCCCCACCCGAAGGCGGAGGGAGGCTACCCTCTCGTCCACCGGGTTGAACTCCAACGTGCAGGCTTTGAGCCGAGGGGAAACAAGAATTGCCACCCCAGCCCGTCGCCTCTCATTGCTGGCAACGCCAGAGTGGAAGAGAGTCCAGCCCCTGTCAAGAGAACTGGTTCCAGAGCCCTTGCTGTGCGTCGAAGTGAGTCCGACTATATCTAGCCGGAACTTCTCCACCTCACGCACTAGCTCAGGCTCCTTCCCCCCCAGCGAGGTGACGTTCCACGTCCCAAGAGCTAGCTTCTGTAGCCGAGGATCGGACCGCCAAGTGCCCTGCCTTTGGCTTCCGCCCAGCTCACATCGCACCCGACCTCTATGACCCCTGCTATGGGTGGTGAGCCCATTGGAGGGGGGACCCACGTTGCCTCTTCGGGCTGTGCCCGGCCGGGCCCCATGGGGACAGGCCCGGCCACCAGGCGCTCGCCATCGTGCCACACCTCCGGGCCTGGCTCCAGAGGAGGGCCCCGGTGACCCGCGTCCGGGCGAGGGAAATCTGGGTTCCTTGTTCGTGTTCTTCATAGAGGTCTTCGAGCTGCTCTTTGTCTGATCCCTCACCTAGGACCAGTTTGCCTTGGGAGACCCTACCAGGGGGCATAGAAGCCCCCGGACAACATAGCTCCTAGGATCATTGGGACACGCAAACTCCTCTACCACGTTAAGGTGGCAGCTCAGAGAGGAGGGCTTTTAACCCGGTGCGCTTTATATATGGATAAATATTAAGATTCATTTTCATAAAGTTTCGATCTCGCAACTTCGGTAAACAGCCGCCATCTTTTTTCCCGGTAGAACAGGAAGCGCTTCTTCTTCTACGCAAGCAACCGCCAAGGTAAGCACCCGCCCCCATAGAACAGGAAGCGCTTCTTCTTCTACTGTAAGCAACCACCCGCCCGCGTAGAAGAAGAAAAAGCGCGCGGATATTACCGTACGTTTCATTTCCTGTTTACATCTGTAAAGACCACAAAATGGCTCCTACTAAGCGTCAGGGATCCGGTTCATGAAAAGACGCAATCTCTCCATCCTCACACGGATTACTATTTCACAGCAACTGATATTCCTGTGAACCGCACTGTGGATACAACGGGAGCACGTACGGTGAATATTCGCACCACAGGGAATGAGAAGTCATCCTTCACTGTGGTTCTAGCTTGCCATGCTAATGGCCAGAAACTTCCACCCATGGTGATATTCAAAAGGAAGACCTTGCCAAAAGAGACCTTTCCAGCCGGCGTCATCATAAAAGCTAACTCGAAGGGATGGATGAAGAAAAGATGAGCGAGTGGTTAAGGTAAGTTTAAGTTTACGCGAAGAGGCCGGGTGGCTTTTTTCACGCAGCTCTGTCCATGTTGATATACGTATGTTTGTGATTGCACATTTGCGTACATTTTGGGAGTGAACAGAGTTGTTAGAACGCTGGTTTTTAATATATTATTAAAGTTTGACTGACCTATCTGACTGTTTTTTTGACATTCCTTTAGCGCAGTTAGATGCGGCTTACAACACCGGGCGGCTTATAGGTGGACAAAGTTTTGAAATATGCCGTTCATTGAAGGCGCGGCTTTTAACCCAGGGCGCCTTATGGTGCGGAAAATACGGTACCTTAACCACTCGCTCATCTTTTCTTCATCCATCCATCCCTTCGAGTTAGCTTTTATGATGACGCCAGCTGGAAAGGTCTCTTTTGGCAAGGTCTTCCTTTTGAATATCACCATGGGTGGAAGTTTCTGGCCATTAGCATGGCAAGCTAGAACCACAGTGAAGGATGACTTCTCATTCCCTGTGGTGCGAATATTCACCGTACGTGCTCCCGTTGTATCCACAGTGCGGTTCACAGGAATATCAAAAGTCAGTGGAACCTCGTCCATGTTGATAATGTTCTCTGGCCGGATCTTTTTTTCAGCTATCTTGTTTTTACAATATGCACGGAAAGTAGCCAGCTTTTCTTGAAAGTCTTTAGGCAGTTGCTGTGAAATAGTAGTCCGTGTGCGGATGGAGAGATTGCGTCTTTTCATGAACCGGAAACCTGTCGCTTAGTAGGAGCCATTTTGTGGTCTTTACAGATGTAAACACACAAAGGAAATGAAACGTAATATCCGCGCGCTTCTTCTTCTTCTTCTACGCGGGCGGGTGGTTGCTTACAGTAGAAGAAGAAGCGCTTCCTCTTCTGTGGGGGCGGGTGCTTACCTTGGCGGTTGCTTGCGTAGAAGAAGAAGCACTTCCTCTTCTACGGGGAAAAAAGATGGCGGCTGTTTACCGTAGTTGCGAGACCTAAACTTTATGAAAATGAATCTTAATATTAATCCATATATAAAGCGCACCGGGTTATAAGCCGCACTGTCAGCTTTTGAGTAAATTTGTGGTTTTTAGGTGCGGCTAATAGTGCGGAAAATACGGTACATCCATTTTTGCCCTCAAAATTCTATGATTCTATCTATGATGACAGTGTAAAAAGTTTGTTTGTTTTTTAATTTAGAAAACTTAATAAAACTAAGAAAATCACATGTACAAAAGCCAAAAGCAGTGAAGTTGTCACGTTGTGTAAATGGTCAATAAAAAGAGAATACAACAAATCCTTTTCAACTTATATTCAATTGAATAGACTGCAAAGACAAGATATTTCATGTTCACACTGACAAACTTTATTAGGGCCCGCATGGCCCATTGCATAAGGACTCCCACAGGGAGTCCTTATGCAATGGGACATAAGGACCTATTGAATTTGTAAGGTTTTATTATTATTATTCTTCCGCAACTTTGCGCTGTAATTTGACCCCCTTAACATACTTCAAAACTCACCATCAGTAATATACGGCAAAACTTTTTATCAAAAAACCAAACCTCAAAACTCAAAATTGCGCTCTAGCACCCCCTAGGAAAAAAAAAAAACTAGACTGCCTGTAACTCCCACTAGGAAGGTCGGAGAGACATGAAACAAAAACCTCTATGTAGGTCTAACTTAGACCTAGTTTTCATAATTGTATATCCGCGGGCAAAAATCAACAGGAAGTTGGCAATTCCCCCTTCAAGACAAAAAAGTACTAAAAACAGTCAATTTTGTCTCTTTGAGCTGTATTTTCACCCTCTTAACATGCTCTAAAACTCACCAAACTGAACACACACATCAGGACTGGCAAAAATCTCGAATCGATCTGATAAAAAAACCTAACCCCAAATCTCAAAATTGCGCTCTAGCGCAATTTTTGAATAAAACGCAGAAAAAACTGCTCCTCGGAAGAAAAAAATGACAAAACTGCCTGTAACTCCCACTGGGAAGGTCGGAGAGACATGAAACAAAAACCTCTATGTAGGTCTCACTTAGACCTACATTTCATAAATTGACAACCCCCAGCAAAAATCAACAGGAAGTTTGCTATTCCCCCTTCAAAACAAAATTTTTGTAAAAACCGGTCATCTCCTCTGAGCGCGTTTGTCGTTTCGGCTTCAAACTAACACAGGAGAGAGATTGATGATTAAAAGTTATCGAAAGAGTTTTTATAACTGCTCCGGTTTTGATTTTATGACCCTTCAAAGACCCGCTGCGCTGATGCTGCTGCGCTGCTGTTTTTTTTAAGATGGCTGCTTAAAAGCAGGAAGCACCAACGTGCCCACACAATGCAGACAAGGTAGGTACACTAGACAAAAGTCTTGGGACACTTCAGACTAAAAGTAGACAAAAGTATTGGGACACTTATGACTATCACTGGACAAAAGTATTGGGACATTTAGGACTAGCACCTGCCAAATATGCGGGCCCGACCAATGCTGCTTGCAGCTTTAATTTTATTTTGCAAATAATCATCAACTTAGAATTTAATGGCAGCAACACATTGCAAAAAAGGCATTTTTACCACTGCGTTACACGGCCTTTCCTTTTAACAACACTCAGTAAAGGTTTGGGAACTGAGGAGACACATTTTTGAAGTGGAATTCTTTCCCATTCTTGCTTGATGTACAGCTTAAGTTGTTCAACAGTCTCCCTTCTCATATTTTAGCCTTCACACATTTTCGATGTCTGGACTACAGGCAGGCCAGTCTAGTACCTACACTCTTTTACTACGAAGCCATGCTGTTGTAATACCTGGCTTGGCATTGTCTTGCTGAAATAAGCAGGGGCGTCCATGATAACGTTGCTTGGATGGTAACATATGTTGCTCCAAAACCTGTATGTACCTTTCAGCATTAATGGTGCCTTCACAGATGTGTAAGTTACCCATGCCTTGGGCACTAATACACCCCCATACCATCACACATGCTACCTTTTACACTTTGCGCCTATAACAACCCGGATGGTTCTTTTCCTCTTTGGTCCGGAGGACACGACGTCCACAGTTTCCAAAAACAGTTTGAAATGTGGACTCGTCAGACCACAGAACACTTTTCCACTTTGTATCAGTCCATCTTAGATGAGCTCAGGCCCAGCGAAGCCGACGTCGTATCTGGGTGTTGTTGATAAACGGTTTTCGCCTTGCTTAGGAGAGTTTTAACTTGCACTTACAGATGTAGCGACCAACTGTAGTTACTGACAGTGGGTTTCTGAAGTGCTCCTGAGCCCATGTGGTGATATCCTTTACACACTGATGTCGCTTGTTGATGCAGTACAGCCTGAGGGATGGAAGGTCACGGGCTTAGCTGTTTACGTGCAGTTATTTCTCTGAACCCTTTGATGATATTACGGAGCGTAGATGGTGAAATCCCTAAATTCCTTGCAATAGCTGGTTGAGAAAGGTTTTTCTTAAACTGTTCAACAATTTGCTCACGCATTTGTTGACAAAGTGGTGACCCTCGCCCCATCCTTGTTTGTGAATGACTGAGCATTTCATGGAATCTACTTTTATAGCCAATCATGGCACCCACCTGTTCCCAATTTGCATGTTCACCTGTGGGATGTTCCAAATAAGTCTTTGATGAGCATTCCTCAACTTTATCAGTATTTATTGCCACCTTTCCCAACTTCTTTGTCACGTGTTGCTGGCATCAGATTCTAAAGTTAATGATTATTTGCAGAAAAAAAATGTTTATGAGTTTGAACATCAAATATGTTGTCTTTGTAGCATATTCAACTGAATATGGGTTGAAAATGATTTGCAAATCATTGTATTCCGTTTATATTTACATCTAACACAATTTCCCAACTCATATGGAAACAGGGTTTGTATATGCTGTGCTATTGCCACAATGTACATTTAAGGGTCATTGATCTGATTTGCATACCTGCCAACTTTTGAAATCAGAAAAACCTAGTAGCCAGGGTCCAGGGGCCGCAGGCCCCGGTAGGTCCAGGACAAAGTCCTGGTGGGGGGTTGAGGCTTCGCCCCCCGACGCAAAATGATTATTAGCATTCAGACAGGTTAAAATGTTGCTAAAACCATCACTTTTCTATCAGTCACAGTGACTTTTCAAAACAAAAATATTACAGCAAAAATCATATGGGTTGATTGACATGTTTATTCTGTAAGCTAACTTCAATATTATATTATTATTATTTTGACAGTTAATGCCAGTAATCCTGTCAACCTTTCACAAGACTTCAATTTGTTAATTGAAAGTATAAACAGTATAAACACTTTTTACAGTAAACAAATGGTAAAACAGTACTAAACAATTCCATTAAAAAAAAATTGGTGTCATTATTAACTTTCTGTCCAAGCTTGTATAATCTACTGCCTTGTATAAAATATTCTGTGCCAAAAATTCACATTTCTATCACAATTATCATACTGTAAACATGGTAAGCTCACTTCATTAAAATTAATAGTCCTGTCAATAGCATGGAATTACAATTCAAATGTAGTTTTTTTGTAAGCCTTTCAAAAGAATTCAAAATATGAAAAATGAATGAAAATTAATTGAAGCCATCAGACACTTGAAAAGTGGCACATCACATCTCTAATGTAATCATTTGAACTTTTCAACAGAAATAGCACTGCAAAAATATTAAGGACATACTTCTGTATTTTGGTAGTTATGCTGTCAACATTTAACAAGATTTCTTCAACTTGGACTTGAAAGCATAAATAGTATAAACACTTTTAACAGTATAACAGTACTAAACAATTCCAATGGATAACATTGGTGTCATTACCTTTTTGTGGCTAAAATCCAAATGTATTCTATCAGATTGATCATACTGCAAAAATGATATGGTAACTTTATGATAAGTTTACTTCATTAAAATGTAATTCAATAGCATCATAAATAAAACTTCGGCATTTATCACATCCAAAGAATCTGTTTGGGCGACGAAAAACGTTGAAAGTTTTCCACTTGTATCGCTAGCTACGGCATTAGACTTGTGTTTTTTTGTCCCAGTGTGGTCTTTTACATGGCTAATTCCTCCGTGTCCGATCGAAAAATCTTGTCTGCACAAGGTGCAATTCGCGTAGTTTTCACCCTTTTTGGAACGGATAATTATTCCCGGATAGGCTTTTGAATATTCTTCACGGAATGACTGCAGTTTTCTTTTCGGTTTAAGACTCGTTTGCGATTTTTCTCCGGCTGATTCCATGATCGTTCGCTCGTTTGGAAACAATGGCAACTGGTGCCTCGTGCTTGGCAGCGGTGCTATAAATAGCCTCGCGCATTTTAAAAATATATTTTTTTTTAATTAATGAAAAACCGTATTTTTTATCACTGCAACCGTAACCCGGAATAGGTTGATGAAAACCGTACTAATTACGGGAAAACCGGAGTAGTTGGCAGGTATGCTATTGCCACAATGTACATTTAAGGGTCATTGATCTGATTTGTTCACATTATCCACAAGATTGCAGCAAAGATGTGTCAGTCAGAGTCTTCCTGGTGTTTAAGATGATTTTGAAAACACTCCGCGGTTGAACTCATGACGTCTCGCCGGTCAAATTGAAGAGGCTGGCGAGCTGCACTTCAGGGTTAGGCCGTAGTTTGGACACCACTGCTACAGTTTGCAATATGGGGCACAAAAACAAAAAAATGTATCTGTTGTAAACAAACCTCCATCATAACCTTTACTAGTTTGGCAATATTTGGACTTTTTGTGCGTCTGGCAGCCTTCCTCTGTGAGGGAAGATGAAAGAAAAGACAATCTGTTTCCACAGAGGGACAGACTGTCGAGCGCTCAATCTCATTACATAACTGCAAATTGATTTGGCCTCGTTCACTCCAACGGCAAAAAGTGAAGCAATTGAATTATTATTAGTTCACCAGAATGTGCCATTTTGCCACAACAATGAAGACACGGCTTAGCTGGGAATGAATTTCCATTTGCTTTGCAAGTTTTTGTGGCGGCGCACAATGACGGGGATTTGGAGAGAAAGAACGCACGGGCGCGCGGCGCTTTACTAATCATATTCTCACTGCAGTTGTTTACACCTCGTGTGCACCGGTCATTATTGGGCTTGCCAAACGTGCCTGATAAGACCTACCTTAGGTGGAGGCTGAGCGTGGTCCTCACTATAATCTGGGCTTCCTATTATCATTTGAAAAGACCGAGGCCCCTCCTCCTCCTCCTCCTCCTCCTCCACTGGGCTGTCAAACTTCATGCCAAGGATCCCATGCTGATCCGTGACAACGATGCTGGTGCTTGACAGAGATGCTGCCTGGACACTGCAGACTGCAGACACATCTAAAAAGCACAAACGTGTGATTTTCAATCCTACATCTTTAGCCCAGTCACGCTCATATTCATCCTCACGCTTCTGTGCTTTCATGCACTCACAGTCTTAAGAAATGACGCGCCAGGGACTGCAGATCGAGCGCTGTGTTTTTTTTCACGGCCGATACCAGTTAGTAGTACTCAAGGAGGTTGATAGCCGATGTTATTTCAACATGAATAGTGTACGTCGTCCATACTTGCCAACCTTGAGACCTCCGATTTCGGGAGGTGGGGGGAGGGGGTGGGGGTGGTCGGGGTGGGACGGGGGCGTGGTTGGGGGCGTGGCTAAAAAGGGAGGAGTATATTTACAGCGAGAATTCACCAAGTCAAGTATTTCATATATATATATATATATATATATATATATATATATATATTAGAGATGCGCGGATAGGCAATTATTTCATCCGCAACCGCATCAGAAAGTCGTCAACCATCCGCCATCCACCCGAACTAACATTTGATCAGAACCGCACCCGCCCGTTGTTATATATCTAATATAGACGATGCAAGGCATTAGTGAGGTTATAAAGCTTTTGCCTGTTAAAGAAAGGAGACTGATCCAATGCAGCACAGACATTCGCGTGCCACGCTGTCACGACCCAGACGCACACCAGTGCGCAATCATATGGGAGCCGCGCTGAGCGCACCTCCAAGCGCGTCTCGCTGCCAGCGACGGCCGGGTATGGGCCCGACGCTCCAGCGCCATCCATTTTCAGGGCTAGTTGATTCGGCAGGTGGGTTGTTACACACTCCTTAGCGGGTTCCGACTTCCATGGCCACCGTCCTGCTGTCTACATCAACCAGGGTGAGCCCCACCCCTTTTGTGAGCGCACTGCGCGCGGAGTGACCCCTGTTACGCGCCCCCGACAACAGGGGTGGCGGGCAGGTAAGCTGCGCGGGCGGAGTGACCCCTGTTACGAGCCCTCGGCCACGGGGGTGGCGGGCAGGTAAGCTGCTTACCTGCTGCGCGTGACGCCGGCCGCGGCGAAGGCGGATGAGGCGGGGTGTCGTGCGGTGGGCGCGGTGGTGACCCTGGACGTGCGTCGGGCCCTTCTCGCGGATCGCCTCAGCTACGGCTCCCGGTGGGGCCCTCTCGGGGGAAGGGGCCTCGGTCCCGGACCCCGGCGAGGCGTCCCTTCTCCGCTCCGTAAAAGTGTCCATCTCTTTTCTTTTTTCTTCTTCTGTTGTGGCATATGCAGCAGGTGCCTGCTCGTTTTTCGTATGTGGGTAACAACATTTAACTATGTATATATATTTACCAATTGGTTTAAGTGCCACCCGCCTGAATCTATTTAAAATCTAATTTTTTTTTATTTCAACCGCCCGACCCGACCCGACCCGCAGATAAAATCTAATTTTTTTAATTTCATCCGCCCGATCCGCGGACTCCGCGGTTGTGCCCGCAAACCGCGCATCTCTAACACACAGTCTTAGATCACCTTCAAAACGCCCACTAATAGTACACACAATTTCTCACTTTCCACGCACTATTAAGCATTAGTTATTTGGATTTTAGGTGATCAGGCCCGTAGTTCCTCGGAACGTTGATTTGATTTGGTAGCACGCGCTAAGCTGATCCACTAAACTTGTGAGCAGAGGATTGCGTCTCTTAAGTGAGCGGAATAAGGATCGTCTGTCTTCAGGAGCATGCAGAATATATGCTGAGCATGCAGAATACTGGGGGGAGACACAAATCACCATTCAGCAGGCGCAGTGTGATTTATCAAGGCCTATCACTGTTCTGCGGGCGCCTTTTTGCCTCTGAAAAACCCCCCAAGCTGACACGGTTGCGTCTGTGAACAGGAAGCCGGATGGATGAAGTGTCGGACGTGGAGTCGGAGCCGGATCTCCCCCTGAAGAGGAAGCAGCGCAGGAGCCGCACCACCTTCACGGCCGAGCAACTGGATGAACTGGAGAAGGCTTTTGAACGCACCCACTACCCGGACATCTACACCAGGGAGGAGCTGGCTCAGATGACCAAACTCACAGAGGCGCGCGTCCAGGTAACACGGCACCGCCCACTTCTTCATTTCCTGCTCTTCTCTCTGACATCACAGTCCACCCACCAGCTGATTGGAAACAATGTGTATGAAACTAATACAATCTGGTTTTTTGGTATTTTTACAGGTGTGGTTCAGCAATCGCAGGGCCAGGTGGCGGAAACAAGCGGGAGCCAATCAGCTAACAGCTTTCAACCACCTGTTGCCTAGCGGGTTTCCCGCCACAGGGATGGCCGCCATTCCTACGTACCAGCTGGCAGACTCCAGCTACCCAAGCAACCTTTTGTCCCAAGGTACCGCACACCTTCATATGTTCTCAGCATCAATTGGAAGAGAAACCTGTGCAAGGGTTGGCTGCTCCGTAGGATTTCAGACATTTAAGATTGAACCTCCTGACACACAGAAAAATAAACATCATTTTGATTCATATTATTGTGGGGGGAAAAATGCCACAATACTTATTTTGACTTCTGATGTCATTCCCAGTGGACAACTCCATTTGGTAAAAAGTAGTGTTGTCCCCATACCAATATTTTAGTACCGGTACCAACATGTATTTCGATACTTTTCTAAATCAATCAATCAATCAATCAATCAATGTTTATTTATATAGCCCTAAATCACAAGTGTCTCAAAGGGCTGCACAAGCCACAACGACATCCTCGGTACAAAGCCCACAAAAGGGCAAGGAAAAACTCACCCCAGTGGGACGTCGATGTGAATGACTATGAGAAACCTTGGAGAGGACCGCATATGTGGGTAACCCCCCCCCCCCCCCCCCCCCCTCTAGGGCAGACCGAAAGCAATGGATGTCGAGTGGGTCTGACATAATATTGTGAGAGTCCAGTCCATAGTGGATCCAACATAATATTGTGAGAGTCCAGTCCATAGTGGATCTAACATAATATTGTGAGAGTCCAGTCCATAGTGGATCTAACATAATAGTAAGAGTCCAGTCCATAGTGGGGCCAGCAGGACACCATCCCGAGCGGAGACGGGTCAGCAGCGCAAAGATGTTCCCAGCCAATGCACAGGCGAGCGGTCCACCCCGGGTCCCGACTCTGGACAGCCAGCACTTCATCCATGGCCACCGGACCTGTGTGTCTCTCCCCCTCCACAAGGGAGAGGGGGGCAGATGATAAAGAAAAGAAACGGCAGATCAACTAGTCTAAACAGGGGGTCTATTTAAAGGCTAGAGTATACAAATGAGTTTTAAGATGGGACTTAAATGCTTCTACTGAGGTAGCATCTCTAATTGTTACCGGGAGGGCATTCCATAGTACTGGAGCCCCAATAGAAAACGCTCTATAGCCCGCAGACTTTTTTTGGGCTCTGGGAATCACGAATAAGCCGGAGTTCTTTGAACGCAGATTTCTTGCCGGGACATATGGTACAATACAATCGACAAGATAGGACGGAGCTAGACCGTGTAGTATTTTATACGTAAGTAGTAAAACCTTAGTCACATCTTAAGTGCACAGGAAGCCAGTGCAGGTGAGCCAGTATAGGCGTAATATGATCAAACTTTCTTGTTCTTGTCAAAAGTCTAGCAGCCGCATTTTGTACCAATTGTAGTCTTTTAATGCTAGACATAGGGAGACCCCAAAATAATACGTTACAGTAGTCGAGACGAGACGTAACGAACGCATGAATAATGATCTCAGCGTCGCTAGTGGATAAAATAGAACTAATTTTAGCGATATTACGGAGATGAAAGAAGGCCGTTTTAGTAACACTCTTAATGTGTGATTCAAAGGAGAGAGTTGGGTGGAAGATAATACCCAGATTCTTTATTGATTCGCCTTGTGTAATTGTTTGGTTGTCAAATGTTAAGGTGGTATTATCAAATAAATGTCGGTGTTTAGCAGGACCGATAATCAGCATTTCCGTTTTCTTGGCGTTGAGTTGCAAGAAGTTAGCGGACATCCATTGTTTAATTTCATTAAGACACGCCTCCAGCTGACTACAATCCGGCGTGTTGGTCAGCTTTAGGGGCATGTAGAGTTGGCTGTCATCAGCATAACAATGAAAGCTAACACCGTATTTGCGTATGATGTCGCCTAGCGGCAGCATGTAAATACTAAAGAGTGCAGGGCCAAGAACCGAACCCTGAGGAACTCCGCACGTTACCTTAACATAGTCCGAGGTCACATTATTATGGGAGACGCATTGCATCCTGTCAGTAAGATAAGAGTTAAACCACGACAAAGCTAAGTCTGACATACCAATACGTGTTTTGATACGCTCTAATAAAATATTATGATCGACGGTATGGAAAGCAGCGCTAAGATCAAGAAGCAGCAACATAGATGACGCATCAGAATCCATCGTTAGCAGTAGATCATTAGTCATTTTTGCGAGGGCTCCTAAATAAAGGGGATCACAAAAAATGTCATCATTGTAACAAAAAAATCTTAGTGTACACAAAACATATGTTTATTATTGTCATTTAGTCCTTAAATAAAATGTTGAACATACTAGACAACTTGTCTTTTAGTAGTAAGTAAACAAACAAAGACTCCTAATTAGTCTGCTGACGTATGCAGTAACATATTGTGTCATTTATACACCTATTATTTTCTACACGTTATGAGGGACAAACTGTAAAAATGGATTATTAATCTACTTGTTAATTTACTGTTAATATCTGCTTATTTTCTCTTTTAACATGTTCTATCTACACTTCTGTTCAAATGTAATAATCACTTATTCTTCTCTTCTTTGATAATTGACATTAGTTTTGGATGATACCACACATTTAGGTATGGATGTGATACCAAGTAGTTACAGGATCATACATTGGTCATATTCAAAGTCCTCATGTGTCCAGGGACATATTTACTAAGTTTATAAACATAATATACATTTTTTAAAAAGGAAAAAAGATTTTGTGAAGATAAAAAATAACGATGTAATCATAGCAGTATCGACTAGATACGCTATTGTACTTGGTATCATTACAGTGGATGTCAGGTGTAGATCCACTCATGGCATTTGTTTACATTCAGGAGCGCTAGCTTTTGTTAGCGGTGAGCTATTGTATCCTCCTATGGTGTGTAGTAGAGATGCGCGGATAGGCAATTATTTCATCCGCAACCGCATCACAAAAGTCGTCAACCATCCGCCATCCACCCGAACTAACATTTAATCAAAACCGCACCCGCCCGCCATCCGCCACCCGCCCGTTGTTATATATCTAATATAGACGATGCAAGGCATTAGTGAGGTTATAAAGCTTTTGCCTGTTAAAGAAAGGAGACTGATCCAATGTAGCAGAGACATTCAATGCGTGCCACGCTGTCACGGCCCAGACGCACACCAGTGCGCAATCATCTGGGAGCCGCGCTGAGCGCACCTCCAAGCGCGCTCGCGCCACTCAATCTGCTGCAGGCAGCTGCGTTCTATCTTGTTTTAACATCCTGTGGCACTCTTCTGGGATCACGGCGGACGAAACTGCTCATGCTCAGGGTGTTTGTGGAGGTTCGGGGTTTTGCACAAATGTGATGCACCATGTTAGATGTCCCGGTTTTGTGACTGTCGTAGACATAAACAGCGTCGCAGCTCTTGCAAATCACGTAGCCAGCATTACTGTCATCCTGATTTACAACCTCATAAAAACGAGTCCACGCTGAACTTTTCTGGCCTTTTTTCCCCCTGGTCTTTAGTATTCCCTTTTTTTAGTTTGTCACGTACCACGTTTGCTGCCGGCGTTGCCATCTTTTTTTTTCTTCTTCTTCTGTTGTGGCATATGCTGCAGGTGCCTGCTCGTTTTTCGTATGTGGGTAACAACATTTAACTATGTATATACAAGTAAAAGCCAGTAAATTAGAATATTTTGAAAAACTTGATTTATTTCAGTAATTGCATTCAAAAGGTGTAACTTGTACATTATATTTATTCATTGCACACAGACTGATGCATTCAAATGTTTATTTCATTTAATTTTGATGATTTGAAGTGGCAACAAATGAAAATCCAAAATTCCGTGTGTCACAAAATTAGAATATTGTGTAAGGGTTAAATTTTGAAGACACCTGGTGCCACAAACTAATCAGCTGATTAACTCAAAACACCTGCAAAGGGCTTTAAATGGTCTCTCAGTCCAGTTCTGAAGCCTACACAAACATGGGGAAGACTTCAGATTTGACAGCTGTCCAAAAAAGGCAACTATCGACACATTGCACAAGGAGGGAAAGACACAAAAGGTTATTGCTGAAGAGGCTGGCTGTTCTCAGAGCTCTGTGTCCAAACACATTAATGGAGAGGCAAAGGGAAGGAAAAACTGTGGTCAGAAAAAGTGCACAAGCGATAGGGATCACCGCGCCCTGGTCAAGATTGTGAAAAAAACCCATTCAAAAATGTGGGGGAGATTCAGAAGGAGTGGACAGCTGCTGGAGTCAGTGCTTCAAGATCCACCACCAAGAGACGCTTGAAAGACATGGGTTTCAACTGCCGCATACCTCGTGTCAAGCCACTGTTGACCAAGAAACAGCGCGCAAAGCGTCTCACCTGGGCTAAGGAAAAAAAGAGCTGGACTGCTGCTGAGTGGTCCAAAGTCATGTTTTCTGACGAAAGCAAATTTTGCATTTCCTTTGGAAATCGAGGTCCCAGAGTCTGGAGGAAGACAGGAGAGGCACAGGATCCACGTTGCCTGAAGTCTAGTGTAAAGTTTCCACCATCGGTGATGGTTTGGGGTGCCATGTCATCTGCTGGTGTCGGTCCACTCTGTTTCCTGAGATCCAGGGTCAACGCAGCCGTCTACCAGCAAGTTTTAGAGCACTTCATGCTTCCTGCTGCTGACCTGCTCTATGGAGATGGAGATTTCAAGTTCCAACAGGACTTGGCGCCTGCACACAGCGCAACCTACTCAGTGGCCTAGTGGTTAGAGTGTCCGCCCTGAGATCGGTAGGTTGTGGGTTCAAACCCCGGCCGAGTCATACCAAAGACTATAAATATGGGACCCATTACCTCCCTGCTTGGCACTCAGTATCAAGGGTTGGAATTGGGGGTTAAATCACCAAAAATGATTCCCTGGCGCGGCCACCGCTGCTGCCCACTGCTCCCCTCACCTCCCAGGGGGTGATCAAGGGTGATGGGTTAAATGCAGAGAATAATTTCGCCACAACTAGTGTGTGTGTGACAATCATTGGTACTTTAACTTTAACTTTTAAAATCTACCCGTGCCTGGTTTACGGACCATGGTATTTCTGTTCTAAATTGGCCCGCCAACTCCCCTGACCTTAGCCCCATAGAAAATCTGTGGGGTATTGTGAAAAGGAAGATGCAGAATGCCAGACCCAAAAACGCAGAAGAGTTGAAGGCCACTATCAGAGCAACCTGGGCTCTCATAACACCTGAGCAGTGCCAGAAACTCATCGACTCCATGCCACGCCGCATTAACGCAGTAATTGAGGCAAAAGGAGCTCCAACCATGTATTGAGTATTGTACATGCTCATATTTTTCATTTTCATACTTTTCAGTTGGCCAACATTTCTAAAAATCCCTTTTTTGTATTAGCCTTAAGTAATATTCTAATTTTGTGACACACGGAATTTTGGATTTTCATTTGTTGCCACTTCAAATCATCAAAATTAAATGAAATAAACATTTGAATGCATCAGTCTGTGTGCAATGAATAAATATAATGTACAAGTTGCACCTTTTGAATGCAATTACTGAAATAAATCTAATTTTTCAAAATATTCTAATTTACTGGCTTTTACCTGTATATTTCCGGATTGGTTTAACTACCACCCGCCTGAATCTATTTAAAATCTAATTTTTTGTTTTTTAATTTCAACCGCCCGACCCGACCCGCGGATAAAATCTAATTTTTTTTATTTCAACCGCCCGACCCGCGGATAATCCGCGGACTCCGCGGTTGTGTCCGCAAACCGCGCATCTCTAGTGTGTAGTGAAGCCTGTTTAGCTATTCCTCGTCCTCCAGTGATAATGCCACTTGTAAGAAACGTACTTTATTTGTCGCCATGGAGGCGAGGATTAGTGATTTAGAAGTAGCTAAAACAAGGATTGGCCATTAGCTGCTAGCTAACTAGCCATGTGTTAAAGCAGCTCTTCCTGAGGGTGTTTCAGTGTTTTAACGTCACCTTTATCTTGACTTTTTACACCAAAATGCGTCCATTCTCCCTTTTCTGTCTACACACTGTGTCTGCTTGTAAGTACTCTGTGTGTGTGCGCTGCCCAACATGCTCCTCTGATGGTAAAACCAGCAATGTCATGACGACACGCTGTCATGCCCGTTAAAAGAACAAAAATGGGGAAGCGGTACTTTTCAAACAGAGTATAGAACCGTTTTTGATTCATTAGTACCACGATACTATACTAGTACTGGTATACCGTACAACCCTAGTGACAAGTAGTAAATTGGACCCCGGGCCGCACTTTGGGCACACCTGCTCTAAAGCCACTGTTAAGATTAGTTTTGAATGTTACATTCTTCCAGCGATGAGAGAAACACATTTTTCTAAATTTAAGACGGTTTAAAACACAACTTGCCTGTACTGTACATCAATTGGATGTTTGTATCAACTTGGGATGAAAAACACAAAACAAATTTCCAACTCTTCTTAATTTTGCCATTTTGTAAATATTGTGTGACACTATTTCGTGCAGAATTTGTACTTCTTAATTAAGTACAAAAAAGGGATGCCGTCAGGCTGAAGAAGGAGTCCTATCGGGTTCTTTTGGCTCATGGGACTCCTGAGGCAGCAGACAGGTACCGACAGGCCAAGCGGTGTGCGGCTTCAGCGGTCGCGGAGGCAAAAACTCGGACATGGGAGGAGTTCGGGGAGGCCATGGAAAAAGACTTCCGGACGGCTTCGAAGCAATTCTGGACCACCATCCGCCGCCTCAGGAAGGGGAAGCAGTGCAGTGTCAACACCGTGTATGGCGGGGATGGTGTTCTGCTGACCTCGACTGCGGATGTTGTGGATCGGTGGAGAGAATTCTTCGAAGACCTCCTCAATCCTACCAGCACGTCTTCCTATGAGGAAGCAGTGCCTGGGGAATCTGTGGTGGGCTCTCCTATTTCTGGGGCTGAGGTTGCCGAGGTAGTTAAAAAGCTCCTCGGTGGCAAGGCCCCGGGGGTGGATGAGATCCACCCGGAGTTCCTTAAGGCTCTGGATGTTGTGGGGCTGTCTTTGTTGACAAGACTCTGCAACATCGCCTGGACATCGGGGGCGGTACCTCTGGATTGGCAGACCGGGGTGGTGGTTCCTCTCTTTAAGAAGGGGAACCGGAGGGTGTGTTCCAACTATCGTGGGATCACACTCCTCAGCCTTCCCGGTAAGGTCTATTCAGGTGTACTGGAGAGGAGGCTACGCCGGATAGTCCAACCTCGGATTCAGGAGGAACAGTGTGGTTTTCGTCCTGGTCGTGGAACTGTGGACCAGCTCTATACTCTCGGCAGGGTCCTTGAGGGTGCATGGGAGTTTGCCCAACCAGTCTACATGTGCTTTGTGGACTTGGAGAAGGCATTCGACCGTGTACCCCGGGAAGTCCTGTGGGGAGTGCTCAGAGAGTATGGGGTAACGGACTGTCTTATTGTGGCAGTTCGCTCCCTGTATGATCAGTGTCAGAGCTTGGTCCGCATTGCCGGCAGTAAGTCGGACCCGTTTCCAGTGAGGGTTGGACTCCGCCAAGACTGCCCTTTGTCACCGATTCTGTTCATAACCTTTATGGACAGAATTTCTAGGCGCAGTCAGGGCGTTGAGGGGATCTGGTTTGGTGGCTGCAGGATTAGGTCTCTGCTATTTGCAGATGATGTGGTCCTGATGGCTTCCTCCGGCCAAGATCTTCAGCTCTCACTGGATCGGTTCGCAGCCGAGTGTGAAGCGACTGGGATGAGAATCAGCACCTCCAAGTCCGAGTCCATGGTTCTCTCCCGGAAAAGGGTGGAGTGCATCTCCGGGTTGGGGAGGAGATCTTTCCCCAAGTGGAGGAGTTCAAGTACCTCGGAGTCTTGTTCACGAGTGAGGGAAGAGTGGATCGTGAGATCGACAGGCGGATCGGTGCGGCGTCTTCAGTAATGCGGACGCTGTATCGATCCGTTGTGGTGAAGAAGGAGCTGAGCCGGAAGGCAAAGCTCTCGATTTACCGGTCGATCTACGTTCCCATCCTCACCTATGGTCATGAGCTTTGGGTCATGACCGAAAGGACAAGATCACGGGTACAAGCGGCCCAAATGAGTTTCCTCCGCCGAGTGGCGGGTCTCTCCCTTAGAGATAGGGTGAGAAGCTCTGTCATTCGGGGGGAGCTCAAAGTAAAGCCGCTGCTCCTCCACATGGAGAGGAGCCAGATGAGGTGGTTCGGGCATCTGGTCAGGATGCCACCCGAACGCCTCCCTAGGAAGGTGTTTCGGGCACGTCTGACCGGTAGGAGGCCACGGGGAAGACCCAGGACACGCTGGGAAGACTATGTCTCCCGGCTGGCCTGGGAACGCCTCGGGATCTCCCGGGAGGAGCTGGACGAAGTGGCTGGGGAGAGGGAAGTCTGGGCTTCCCTGCTTAAGCTGCTGCCCCCGCGACCCGACCTCGGATAAGCGGAAGAAGATGGGTGGATGGCATTTTTTTTCAGGCGTTTTATTGCATTCATGGTATCAACCATCTTCATCATTTTAGATGAAAAATGAGTAAGTCCTCATGTCCACCACAGGGAACGTTGGCAAATGTGAAAAAAAGACTATGTTGCCAAGACCACCTCAAAACCTCTCCCCAGCACCTACGTGGCAGGAAATACACATTTCTTACAAGTAGCATTATCACTGGAGGACAAAGAGATAAACATGGGACAGAGACCAGGCAGAGACAAGATGCCATGATAACCGCTATGCTAGCTTGATTGTAAAGTAGCGAGACAACAAAATATGTGCTTAGCACACTCAGTTTGAGACCAGGAAAAAACCTTGAGCAACAATAAGCAAATATGAACACGCAAAACTTGAGACTTAGCTATCAAGGCGCTGCTTCAAAAGCCATTATATTGCAAGGGGTTGAAGGCGGGGAGTGGGTGTATGTGTACGTAACTGTGTAGTAGTACCATGGGTGTGTGTTTTATTCATAAGCATATATGTCGCTTTACTCGGTGCCTCAGAACAGAGTCAACATCCCAGTTGTCTTTGAAGAAGGGGAGGGTGGATTTTTCAGAGCATCTTTCGCTGCACTGGTCTCGCTGGGGTGATTCCAGCACGGCCTTGACAAAGAACATTGCAGAGGGAGCCGAATTGTAGATCAGGATGCCTAAGACGAGACTTAAAACCAGGGGAGACAGGGCCTTCTCTAAGCTCTGGAACTGTTCCAACTGCTCCCACAGTGGAGTGTTTTAAGTCTCGTCTCAAGACCCACTTTTATTCTCTGGCTTTTAGCACTATGTGAGTTGTGAGGTCCTCTGTGTTTTAAAATTGTTATTTTTATTTATTGTTTTAATTGGTTTTACCCTTTAAAATAGTTTTTAATCATATTTATTTTTATATTTATTTATTTGTGTTTTTATTCAGTCATTGGTGGAGCTAAGGATACTATTTGAATATTGTTTTTAATATTGTTGTGCAGTACTTTGGAAACATTTTGTTGTTTAAATGTGCTGTATAAATAAAGTGGATTGGATTGAAGGAGCAAACACATTCACTAATTGTCCATTCTGGCTGTTGAATTGATTGTGGTTTCGCCTTGCAGACTGGAAAGCTTCTCCGAGATGTAGTGATGGGTTGATGAGGCGTCATGAAGCGTTTCGACACATTGCAAAACTGTATTGATACTGTGTCGATACTGTGTGACTAAATACTGACATCTGCTGGACATTAAAAATCCCTACAGGCAACCTATGGACCGACTCAACTGACACTGATTTGATGCCCTAGTACAGGGGTCACCAACCTTTTTGAAACCAAAAACTACTTCTTGGGTACTGATTAATGCGAAGGGCTACCAGTTTGATACACACTTAAATAAATAAATATATTGTCATTTGTAAGTTACACGTAAGTGTGATTTAAACAAGAATAGCTAAATAAATACATTTATATATATATATATAAAAAAATGGGTATTTCTGTCTGTCATTCCGTCGTACATTTTTTTTTCCTTTTACGGAAGGTTTTTTGTAGAGAATAAATGATGAAAAAAACACTTAATTGAACGGTTTAAAAGAGGAGAAAACACGAAAAAAATTTAAAATAAAATTTTGAAACATAGTTTATCCCCAATTTCGACTTTTTAAAATTCAAAATTCAACCGACAAAAAGAAGAGAAAAACTAGCTTATTTGAATCTTTTTGAAAAAATTTAAAAAAGAATTTATGGAACATCATTAGTCATTTTTCCTGATTAAGATACATTTTAGAATTTTGATGACATGTTTTAAATTGGTTAAAATCCAATCTGCACTTTGTTAGAATATTTAACAAATATATATTTCTAACAAAGACAAATCAGTATTTCTTCTAGATTTTCCAGGACAAAAAGTTTAAAAGAAATTCAAAATACTTTGAAATAAGATTAAAATTTGATTCTACAGATTTTCTAGATTTGCCAGAATATTTTTTTTGAATTTTAATCATAGTAAGTTTGAAGAAATGTTTCACAAATATTCTTCGTCGAAAAACCAGAAGCTAAAATATTTATTATTCTTTACAATAAAAAAAAAAAAAATTTACTTGAACATTGATTTAAATTGTCAGGAAAGAAGAGGAAGAAATTTAAAAGGTAAAAAGGTATATTTGTTTAAAAATCCTAAAATCATTTTTAAGGTTGTATTTTTTCTCTAAAATTGTATTTCTAAAAGTAATAAGAAGCAAAGTAAAAAAATAAATGAATTTATTTAAACAAGTGAAGACCCATCCATCCATCCATTTTCTACCGCTTATTCCAAGTGAAGAACAAGTCTTTAAAATATTTTCTTGGATTTTCAAATTCTATTTGAGTTTTGTCTCTTTTAGAATTAAAAATGTCGAGCAAAGCGAGACCAGCTTGCTAGTAAATAAATACAATTTAAAAAATAGAGGCAGCTCACTGGTAAGTGCTGCTCTTTGAGCTATTTTTAGAACAGGCCAGCGGGCGACTGATCTGGTCCTTACGGGCTACCTGGTGACCGCGGGCACCGCGTTGGTGACCCCTGCCCTAGTATATACAATAATATAAACCAAGTCATTGTATTTCATTTAGGATTATTTCATATCTTCATTTAAATAAAAATATATTTTTATCTTTTTTAGATACAGTCAATAAATAATGTGAACATGTATCATAACATGGAAATCTAAGAGAACGTGTTGTGGATGATTGTGGACTGGGAATTTTTTTAATTTAATTTTTTTACACATTTTTATTAAAAAAAAAAAAAAAAAAAGTTTTTCCGACGTATTACATTTTAGACGATTTCTCTTCTTAGTTATTATTTCTCCGGCTGTAGAAAAGAGCCGCTCACAGGGCACAGAGGAGGCGACACAGTTGGCGTATCGGTCACGTGACCAAAACAGCTCATGATCGGTCACGTGACTTTCTAAAACCGACACAGGGTTTTGCTCTATGAGCTCGACGCATGCGCCGATGCATCGGTGTTGCCGGACCCATCACTACCGAGATGTTATCCAATTTGCAATTGAGATGTATCGCAATATGAATTTTAGGCCACATAGTGAACATTGCTGTTGTTTCTCCTCAGATGGCGGAGGTACGGTTCACCGACCCCAACCGCTTCCTCCGTCCACGGTGCACCAAAGTGGTCTGTCCAGCAGTGACAGCAGTTCCACCTACGGCCTCGCTTCTAATCGACACGGCTTTTCTGGCTACTCGGACACTTTCATGGCCTCTGCGGCACCCGGCGGCCACGTGAACTCCGTCGGCGCCGGGCTTCCCCCGCAGGTAACAGTCCTTCCTCTTCATGCATCCATGATCAGTCATTGACTCATTTCAAGGTTTTTAATGTCATTTATCAGCCAGATTTAGCCCAATGAGTACCACAGGAACGATACATGTATACAGGTAAAAGCCAGTAAATTAGAATATTTTGAAAAACTTGATTTATTTCAGTAATTGCATTCAAAAGGTGTAACTTGTACATTATATTTATTCATTGCACACAGACTGATGCATTCAAATGTTTATTTCATTTAATTTTGATGATTTGAAGTGGCAACAAATGAAAATCCAAAATTCCGTGTGTCACAAAATTAGAATATTACTTAAGGCTAATACAAAAAAGGGATTTTTAGAAATGTTGGCCAACTGAAAAGTATGAAAATGAAAAATATGAGCATGTACAATACTCAATACTTGGTTGGAGCTTCTTTTGCCTCAATTACTGCGTTAATGCGGCGTGGCATGGAGTCGATGAGTTTCTGGCACTGCTCAGGTGTTATGAGAGCCCAGGTTGCTCTGATAGTGGCCTTCAACTCTTCTGCGTTTTTGGGTCTGGCATTCTGCATCTTCCTTTTCACAATACCCCACAGATTTTCTATGGGGCTAAGGTCAGGGGAGTTGGCGGGCCAATTTAGAACAGAAATACCATGGTCCGTAAACCAGGCACGGGTAGATTTTGCGCTGTGTGCAGGCGCCAAGTCCTGTTGGAACTTGAAATCTCCATCTCCATAGAGCAGGTCAGCAGCAGGAAGCATGAAGTGCTCTAAAACTTGCTGGTAGACGGCTGCGTTGACCCTGGATCTCAGGAAACAGAGTGGACCGACACCAGCAGATGACATGGCACCCCAAACCATCACCCAACCATGCAAATTTTGCATTTCCTTTGGAAATCGAGGTCCCAGAGTCTGGAGGAAGACAGGAGAGGCACAGGATCCACGTTGCCTGAAGTCTAGTGTAAAGTTTCCACCATCAGTGATGGTTTGGGGTGCCATGTCATCTGCTGGTGTCGGTCCACTCTGTTTCCTGAGATCCAGGGTCAACGCAGCCGTCTACCAGCAAGTTTTAGAGCACTTCATGCTTCCTGCTGCTGACCTGCTCTATGGAGATGGAGATTTCAAGTTCCAACAGGACTTGGCGCCTGCACACAGCGCAAAATCTACCCGTGCCTGGTTTACGGACCATGGTATTTCTGTTCTAAATTGGCCCGCCAACTCCCCTGACCTTAGCCCCATAGAAAATCTGTGGGGTATTGTGAAAAGGAAGATGCAGAATGCCAGACCCAAAAACGCAGAAGAGTTGAAGGCCACTATCAGAGCAACCTGGGCTCTCATAACACCTGAGCAGTGCCAGAAACTCATCGACTCCATGCCACGCCGCATTAACGCAGTAATTGAGGCAAAAGGAGCTCCAACCAAGTATTGAGTATTGTACATGCTCATATTTTTCATTTTCATACTTTTCAGTTGGCCAACATTTCTAAAAATCCCTTTTTTGTATTAGCCTTAAGTAATATTCTAATTTTGTGACACACGGAATTTTGGATTTTCATTTGTTGCCACTTCAAATCATCAAAATTAAATGAAATAAACATTTGAATGCATCAGTCTGTGTGCAATGAATAAATATAATGTACAAGTTACACCTTTTGAATGCAATTACTGAAATAAATCAAGTTTTTCAAAATATTCTAATTTACTGGCTTCTACCTGTATATATCCATCCATCCATCCATTTTCTACCGCTTATTCCCTTTGGGGTCGCGGGGGGCGCTGGAGCCTATCTCAGCTACAATCGGGCGGAAGGCGGGGTACACCCTGGACAAGTCGCCACCTCATCACAGGGCCAACACAGATAGACAGACAACATTCACACTCACATTCACACACTAGGGCCAATTTAGTGTTGCCAATCAACTTATCCCCAGGTGCATGTCTTTGGAGGTGGGAGGTGCCTATCCCCAGGTGCATGTCTTTGGAAGTGGGATATATATATATATGTGTGAATGTTGTCTGTCTATCTGTGTTGGCCCTGCGATGAGGTGGCAACTTGTCCAGGGTGTACCCCGCCTTCCGCCCGAATGCAGCTGAGATAGGCTCCAGCACCCCGGTGACCCCGAACGGGACAAGCGGTAGAAAATGGATATATATATATATATATATATATATACATATATATATATATATATATATATATATATACATATTTATATATATAAATATATATATATATATATATATATATATATATGTATATATATATATATATATATATATATATATTTGTATATTTATATAAATATATATATATATATATATATATATACAAATATATATATATACATATATATATATAAATATATATATATATATATATATATATATATATAAATATGTATATATACACACATATATATATACACATATATATATATATATATATACATATATATATATATATATATATATATAAATATATAATATAATTTTTTTAATACATTTTTTGAAAATTATGAATAGATTTAGAATTGGGACAAATAAGAACTGCGATTCTAGTTTTATGGAAATGGCCTGAAAATTATATTTTTTTAATCAAAAATTTTACTCTATATATATAATTATATTTTTTTTTAAAGTGATGAATTGATTTAGAATGGGGATAAATAAGAATTGGGATTCTAATTCTTTCAAATGGCCTGAAAACCTTTTTTTATTTTTTTTTTTATTGATACTTATTACTTTTTTTAAATGTCATTAAATCTATCCATCCATCAAATCGATTTTTGAAAATGATTAAATTGATTTAGAATCGGGATGAATAAAAATCGCCATTCAGACTTAAATCGATTATTTTGTGCATCGCTAGTGTAAACACAGTTAGTGAGTGTGCCAAACACTCACTGAGGTGTCATTTACCCGTCACCGCTAAAATGAAATCCCAAAAGGAGTACAAATAAATCATTACAAATATACTAAAAGCACCTCCACAAATGTAAACAATCACTCCACTCATTAATTTAATTTGCAGTTTTTATCTCCTTTTTTTTCTTCTTTCTTTTCCACAAATCGGCTTGCCTGGCGTCGGTCCGTTGACAAGACAGGCGACGTGAGGATTTCTGACAAAAAGGGATTTGCTGTTGTTGGGGATAAGAGAGGTGTCTCTGCAGCACGTGTTTAATGGTGTTGGAGGAGCTTAATAGGACAAAAAGACGCCCGCATGTTTATCAAGAAACATTTAGGAACATCTCCATCCTGAAGAACAGAGCCTTGCTCTACACCCAGGATTAGCATCGCATTATATTGCTGCTGCATCTTTCACTACGGCTGACAACAACCTCAACATTAGTCCAAGTCCGCCTGGGAGGGATCAATAATCATCTGATCCTTTCAACTAATAACCTTACAGCGAGATACTGTCACATATTTCATGCAGGAAATTACTTTTTTACTGAGCTTTTATTTAGGTCAATAAATATCTGTCAGGTTTTTGTCTTAGTGTTGTACGTCCTCTGCAGTGGACATTTGTTTGTGGTCTAGTTTATCCTCTTGAGACCTTGTGTCCTCTGCAGTGGACATTTGTTTGTGGTCTAGTTTATCCTCTTGAGACCTTGTGTCCTCTGCAGTGGACATTTGTTTGTGGTCTAGTTTATCCTCTTGAGACCTAGTGTCCTCTGCAGTGGACATTTGTTTGTGGTCTAGTTTATCCTCTTGAGACCTTGTGTCCTCTGCAGTGGACATTTGTTTGTGGTCTAGTTTATCCTCTTGAGACCTTGTGTCCTCTGTAGTGGACATTTGTTTGTGGTCTAGTTTATCCTCTTGAGACCTTGTGTCCTCTGCAGTGGACATTTGTTTGTGGTCTAGTTTATCCTCTTGAGACCTTGTGTCCTCTGCAGTGGACATTTGTTTGTGGTCTCGTTTATCCTCTTGAGACCTTGTGTCCTCTGCAGTGGACATTTGTTTGTGGTCTAGTTTATCCTCTTGAGACCTAGTGTCCTCTGCAGTGGACATTTGTTTGTGGTCTAGTTTATCCTCTTGAGACCTTGTGTCCTCTGCAGTGGACATTTGTTTGTGGTCTCGTTTATCCTCTTGAGACCTTGTGTCCTCTGCAGTGGACATTTGTTTGTGGTCTAGTTTATCCTCTTGAGACCTAGTGTCCTCTGCAGTGGACATTTGTTTGTGGTCTAGTTTATCCTCTTGAGACCTTGTGTCCTCTGCAGTGGACATTTGTTTGTGGTCTAGTTTATCCTCTTGAGACCTTGTGTCCTCTGTAGTGGACATTTGTTTGTGGTCTAGTTTATCCTCTTGAGACCTAGTGTCCTCTGCAGTGGACATTTGTTTGTGGTCTAGTTTATCCTCTTGAGACCTTGTGTCCTCTGCAGTGGACATTTGTTTGTGGTCTAGTTTATCCTCTTGAGACCTTGTGTCCTCTGTAGTGGACATTTGTTTGTGGTCTAGTTTATCCTTTTGAGACCTTGTGTCCTCTGCAGTGGACATTTGTTTGTGGTCTAGTTTATCCTCTTGAGACCTTGTGTCCTCTGCAGTGGACATTTGTTTGTGGTCTAGTTTATCCTCTTGAGATCTTGTGTCCTCTGCAGTGGACATTTGTTTGGGGTCTAGTTTATCCTCTTGAGACCTAGTGTCCTCTGCAGTGGACATTTGTTTGTGGTCTAGTTTATCCTCTTGAGACCTAGTGTCCTCTGCAGTGGACATTTGTTTGTGGTCTAGTTTATCCTCTTGAGACCTTGTGTCGTCTGCAGTGGACATTTGTTTGTGGTCTAGTTTATCCTCTTGAGACCTTGTGTCCTCTGCAGTGGACAATTGTTTGTGGTCTAGTTTATCCCCTTTAGACCTAGTGTCCTCTGCAGTGGACATTTGTTTGTGGTCTAGTTTATCCTCTTGAGACCTAGTGTCCTCTGCAGTGGAC
Organism: Nerophis lumbriciformis; assembly: GCF_033978685.3. NCBI lineage: Eukaryota > Metazoa > Chordata > Actinopteri > Syngnathiformes > Syngnathidae > Nerophis > Nerophis lumbriciformis. Next base: position 108,223 of record NC_084548.2, read on the forward strand.
ATTTGTTTGTGGTCTAGTTTATCCTCTTGAGACCTAGTGTCCTCTGCAGTGGACATTTGTTTGTGGTTTAGTTTATCCTCTTGAGACCTAGTGTCCTCTGCAGTGGACATTTGTTTGGGGTCTAGTTTATCCTCTTGAGACCTTGTGTCCTCTGCAGTGGACATTTGTTTGTGGTCTAGTTTATCCTCTTGAGACCTAGTGTCCTCTGCAGTGGACATTTGTTTGTGGTCTAGTTTATCCTCTTGAGACCTAGTGTCCTCTGCAGTGGACATTTGTTTGTGGTCTAGTTTATCCTCTTGAGACCTAGTGTCCTCTGCAGTGGACATTTGTTTGTGGTCTAGTTTATCCTCTTGAGACCTAGTGTCCTCTGCAGTGGACATTTGTTTGTGGTTTAGTTTATCCTCTTGAGACCTTGTGTCCTCTGCAGTGGACATTTGTTTGGGGTCTAGTTTATCCTCTTGAGACCTTGTGTCCTCTGCAGTGGACATTTGTTTGTGGTTTAGTTTATCCTCTTGAGACCTAGTGTCCTCTGCAGTGGACATTTGTTTGTGGTCTCGTTCATCCTCTTGAGACCTTGTGTCCTCTGCAGTGGACATTTGTTTGTGGTCTAGTTTATCCTCTTGAGACCTTGTGTCCTCTGCAGTGGACATTTGTTTGTGGTCTAGTTTATCCTCTTGAGACCTAGTGTCCTCTGCAGTGGACATTTGTTTGTGGTCTAGTTTATCCTCTTGAGACCTAGTGCCCTCTGCAGTGGACATTTGTTTGTGGTCTAGTTTATCCTCTTGAGACCTTGTGTCCTCTGCAGTGGACATTTGTTTGGGGTCTAGTTTATCCTCTTGAGACCTAGTGTCCTCTGCAGTGGACATTTGTTTGGGGTCTAGTTTATCCTCTTGAGACCTAGTGTCCTCTGCAGTGGACATTTGTTTGTGGTCTAGTTTATCCTCTTGAGACCTAGTGTCCTCTGCAGTGGACATTTGTTTGTGGTCTCGTTCATCCTCTTGAGACCTTGTGTCCTCTGCAGTGGACATTTGTTTGTGGTCTAGTTTATCCTCTTGAGACCTTGTGTCCTCTGCAGTGGACATTTGTTTGTGGTCTAGTTTATCCTCTTGAGATCTTGTGTCCTCTGCAGTGGACATTTGTTTGGGGTCTAGTTTATCCTCTTGAGACCTAGTGTCCTCTGCAGTGGACATTTGTTTGTGGTCTAGTTTATCCTCTTGAGACCTAGTGTCCTCTGCAGTGGACATTTGTTTGTGGTCTAGTTTATCCTCTTGAGACCTTGTGTCCTCTGCAGTGGACATTTGTTTGTGGTCTAGTTTATCCTCTTGAGACCTTGTGTCCTCTGCAGTGGACAATTGTTTGTGGTCTAGTTTATCCCCTTTAGACCTAGTGTCCTCTGCAGTGGACATTTGTTTGTGGTCTAGTTTATCCTCTTGAGACCTAGTGTCCTCTGCAGTGGACATTTGTTTGTGGTCTAGTTTATCCTCTTGAGACCTAGTGTCCTCTGCAGTGGACATTTGTTTGTGGTTTAGTTTATCCTCTTGAGACCTAGTGTCCTCTGCAGTGGACATTTGTTTGGGGTCTAGTTTATCCTCTTGAGACCTTGTGTCCTCTGCAGTGGACATTTGTTTGTGGTCTAGTTTATCCTCTTGAGACCTAGTGTCCTCTGCAGTGGACATTTGTTTGTGGTCTAGTTTATCCTCTTGAGACCTAGTGTCCTCTGCAGTGGACATTTGTTTGTGGTCTAGTTTATCCTCTTGAGACCTAGTGTCCTCTGCAGTGGACATTTGTTTGTGGTCTAGTTTATCCTCTTGAGACCTAGTGTCCTCTGCAGTGGACATTTGTTTGTGGTTTAGTTTATCCTCTTGAGACCTTGTGTCCTCTGCAGTGGACATTTGTTTGGGGTCTAGTTTATCCTCTTGAGACCTTGTGTCCTCTGCAGTGGACATTTGTTTGTGGTTTAGTTTATCCTCTTGAGACCTAGTGTCCTCTGCAGTGGACATTTGTTTGTGGTCTCGTTCATCCTCTTGAGACCTTGTGTCCTCTGCAGTGGACATTTGTTTGTGGTCTAGTTTATCCTCTTGAGACCTTGTGTCCTCTGCAGTGGACATTTGTTTGTGGTCTAGTTTATCCTCTTGAGACCTAGTGTCCTCTGCAGTGGACATTTGTTTGTGGTCTAGTTTATCCTCTTGAGACCTAGTGTCCTCTGCAGTGGACATTTGTTTGTGGTCTAGTTTATCCTCTTGAGACCTTGTGTCCTCTGCAGTGGACATTTGTTTGTGGTCTCGTTTATCCTCTTGAGACCTTGTGTCCTCTGCAGTGGACATTTGTTTGTGGTCTAGTTTATCCTCTTGAGACCTTGTGTCCTCTGCAGTGGACATTTGTTTGTGGTCTAGTTTATCCTCTTGAGACCTTGTGTCCTCTGCAGTGGACATTTGTTTGGGGTCTAGTTTATCCTCTTGAGACCTTGTGTCCTCTGCAGTGGACATTTGTTTGTGGTTTAGTTTATCCTCTTGAGACCTAGTGTCCTCTGCAGTGGACATTTGTTTGTGGTTTAGTTTATCCTCTTGAGACCTAGTGTCCTCTGCAGTGGACATTTGTTTGGGGTCTAGTTTATCCTTTTGAGACCTTGTGTCCTCTGCAGTGGACATTTGTTTGTGGTCTAGTTTATCCTCTTGAGACCTAGTGTCCTCTGCAGTGGACATTTGTTTGTGGTCTCGTTTATCCTCTTGAGACCTTGTGTCCTCTGCAGTGGACATTTGTTTGTGGTCTAGTTTATCCTCTTGAGACCTTGTGTCCTCTGCAGTGGACATTTGTTTGTGGTCTAGTTTATCCTCTTGAGACCTTGTGTCCTCTGCAGTGGACATTTGTTTGTGGTCTAGTTTATCCTCTTGAGACCTAGTGTCCTCTGCAGTGGACATTTGTTTGTGGTCTAGTTTATCCTCTTGAGACCTTGTGTCCTCTGCAGTGGACAATTGTTTGTGGTCTAGTTTATCCTCTTGAGACCTAGTGTCCTCTGTAGTGGACATTTGTTTGTGGTCTAGTTTATCCTCTTGAGGCCTTGTGTCCTCTGCAGTGGACATTTGTTTGTGGTCTAGTTTATCCTCTTGAGACCTAGTGTCCTCTGCAGTGGACATTTGTTTGTGGTCTAGTTTATCCTCTTGAGACCTTGTGTCCTCTGCAGTGGACATTTGTTTGGGGTCTAGTTTATCCTCTTGAGACCTTGTGTCCTCTGTAGTGGACATTTGTTTGTGGTCTAGTTTATCCTCTTGAGACCTAGTGTCCTCTGCAGTGGACATTTGTTTGTGGTCTAGTTTATCCTCTTGAGACCTTGTGTCCTCTGCAGTGGGCATTTGTTTGTGGTCTAGTTTATCCTCTTGAGACCTTGTGTCCTCTGCAGTGGACATTTGTTTGTGGTCTAGTTTATCCTCTTGAGACCTAGTGTCCTCTGCAGTGGACATTTGTTTGTGGTCTAGTTTATCCTCTTGAGACCTAGTGTCCTCTGCAGTGGACATTTGTTTGTGGTCTAGTTTATCCTCTTGAGACCTTGTGTCCTCTGCAGTGGACAATTGTTTGTGGTCTAGTTTATCCTCTTGAGACCTAGTGTCCTCTGCAGTGGACATTTGTTTGTGGTCTAGTTTATCCTCTTGAGGCCTTGTGTCCTCTGCAGTGGACATTTGTTTGTGGTCTAGTTTATCCTCTTGAGACCTAGTGTCCTCTGCAGTGGACATTTGTTTGTGGTCTAGTTTATCCTCTTGAGACCTTGTGTCCTCTGCAGTGGACATTTGTTTGGGGTCTAGTTTATCCTCTTGAGACCTAGTGTCCTCTGCAGTGGACATTTGTTTGTGGTCTAGTTTATCCTCTTGAGGCCTTGTGTCCTCTGCAGTGGACATTTGTTTGTGGTCTAGTTTATCCTCTTGAGACCTTGTGTCCTCTGTAGTGGACATTTGTTTGTGGTCTAGTTTATCCTCTTGAGACCTTGTGTCCTCTGTAGTGGACATTTGTTTGTGGTCTAGTTTATCCTCTTGAGACCTTGTGTCCTCTGCAGTGGACATTTGTTTGGGGTCTAGTTTATCCTCTTGAGACCTTGTGTCCTCTGCAGTGGACATTTGTTTGTGGTCTAGTTTATCCTTTTGAGACCTAGTGTCCTCTGCAGTGGACATTTGTTTGTGGTCTAGTTTATCCTCTTGAGACCTTGTGTCCTCTGCAGTGGACATTTGTTTGTGGTCTAGTTTATCCTCTTGAGACCTTGTGTCCTCTGTAGTGGACATTTGTTTGTGGTCTAGTTTATCCTCTTGAGACCTTGTGTCCTCTGCAGTGGACATTTGTTTGTGGTCTAGTTTATCCTCTTGAGGCCTTGTGTCCTCTGCAGTGGACATTTGTTTGTGGTCTAGTTTATCCTCTTGAGACCTAGTGTCCTCTGCAGTGGACATTTGTTTGTGGTCTAGTTTATCCTCTTGAGACCTTGTGTCCTCTGCAGTGGACATTTGTTTGTGGTCTAGTTTATCCTCTTGAGACCTTGTGTCCTCTGCAGAGGACATCTGTTTTTGGTCATCCTTTTATACTCCTGAATACTAACGTCCTCTGCAACGGACATTTGTTTTTGGCCTTTTTTTTGTATCCTCCTGAATACTAACGTCCTATACAGTGGACATTTGTTTTTTGTCTTTCTTGTATCCTTTTCTAACACGTGCAGCAGAGACGTACACCTGCTGCACGTTTTAGAAATGTGCGTCACTATCCATCTGGGAGAGAAAAAGAGGAAAATGGAGCTTTGCTTTCATGGAAAAAAGAGGAAAATGGATCTCTGCTTTCATGGAGCGTGTTGCCAACAGCCAGCTTCACAGGAAAATCAGGCGTGCAATAAGCAGTAGGCTTCAGAATAATCATCATATCCTGCAGAATAATCATCATATCCTGCAGAATAATCATCATATCCTCCAGAATAATCATCATATCCTGCAAAACGTTAACACATGAAGCCTTTTTTTTGGTTTTTCACCAAGAAAAAATGTGATTTATGTCTTCTAAGTCCCCACTGAGGGCCCCACACTGAGAAATCAAAGTCCGTGGGGCCATTTTGATATGTTTCACTTAATATAGATATGTTTTAACTATATGGCTTCCCTCAAGTAGTCAGTCATAAAAATGTTAAAAATACCGGTAAGTCTTATGTGTTTTTTTTCCTTCAAAAATCATGTTTGATGGCAATAAAGCGATCTAGCTGCAAATTTAAAAAAAAACATTTTTAAATATTTATAACATCTTTTTAAAAAACAACAACTCTGTTTTAAACATAAAAGTATTATTAATATTTGATGTGAGGTAATTTGATCCTTTAGTAGGTCAATAATGTGATTGATTATATTATTATTATTATTATTAATAATTTCAGTGACAGTTAAAAAAAAAAAGCCACTAAAATCCTCAGGGACCCATAAGGGCCCCACGCATAAAAGTCTTGTTATTTTTTTAGACTTTCGATCTCTAGATTGACTTAAGATATATCTGTCTATTATGAGTTTTTAATATTTTTTTTATGTTTTTGTTTATTAATTCCATTTATGTCATTGAATATGCAAAGGTTTCCCCAAAACAAATTTCAAAGTGTAATATTTGATGTGAAGTATTTGGAGCCTTAAATAAGTACATTTTTTATAACAACATTTATTTTGATTCATTATTATTTTAATGACAGATTTTTTTGTTTAAATCCCACTAAAAATTCTCGGGGACCCATAAGGGCCCCACTTAAAAAGTGTTAAAAATAAGTCATACATTATTTTTTTTACTTTAAGTCTCTCGATTGACTTTAGATTCGATTATTACGTTTTTATTATTTTTTAAATGTTTTTGTTTGTTTTATTTCCTTTTTGTCATGGAAAACTTAGATTTCAAAACATGCAATGTTTTCCCCGGAAAAAAATTCAAATTAGAATATTTGATGTGAAGTATTTGGAGCCTTTAGTAGGTCAATAAGTCATCCATCCATCCATTTTCTACCGCTTGTCCATGGAGCCTATCTCAGCTGCATTCGGGCGGAAGGCGGGGTACACCCTGGACAAGTCACCACCTCATCACAGGGCCAACACTGATAGACAGACAACATTCACACACTAGGGACCATTTAGTGTTGCCAATCAACCTATCCCCAGGTGCATGTCTTTGGAAATGGGAGGGGCCTATCCCCAGGTGCATGTCTTTGGAGGTGGGAGGGGCCTATCCCCAGGCGCATGTCTTTAGAGGTGGGAGGGGCCTATCCCCAGGTGCATGTCTTTGGAGGTGACAGGAAGCCGGAGTAGAACCCACACAGTCAGGCAAAACTGGACAATCATGCACTATATTAATTTATATTATTATGTTTTGTCAACTTGTTCTTCTTTATGTCATTGCCTGAAATAAATAAATAAATGAAAAAAAAAAAATGAAATGAATGAACATGCAAACTCCATACAGAAAGATCCAGAGCGTAGGATCGAACCCAGGAACTTCGTATTGTGAGGCAGACGCACTGACCCCTAACTTTTATTTTTGATTCATTGTTATTTCAATGACAGTTACAACAAATCCCCCTAAAATTCCCAGGGATCCAAAAGGGCCCCACTCATAAAGTGTTCAAATAAGTCATACATTATTTTTTTTTACTTTTAATCTCCAGATCGACCTCAGATATATCCGTCTATTATAAGTTTTTATAATGTTTTTGTTTTTGTCAAAAAAAAACTTAGATTTTTAATGTCCAAAACACAAAATATGCTACATTTTCCCTAAAAAAAACCTTACAAAAAGAATATTTGATGTGAAGTAACTGGAGTCTTTAGTAGGTCAATAATTCATAACATTGATTTTTGACTCATTGTTATTTCAATTACTGTTCAAAAACATCTCACTAAAATCCTCAAGGCCCCACTCAAAAAAGCGTTAAAATAAGTCATGCATTATTTATTTTGACTTTTAATCTATCCGTCTATTTTAAGTTTTTATTATTATTTTTGTTTGTTTTATTCCTTTTTTGTTATAGAAAACTTTTTTTAAATCCTCAGGGACCCAAAAGAGCCCCACTCATAAAAGTGTTAAAATAAGTCATATACGGTTTTTTTTGGTTCACTTTCAGAGCTCAAACTCTCTGGACAAATGTATCCGTTGATTATACGTTTTTACAATATTTTGTTATATTTTTATGCCCTTTTTTAACAAAAACATACATGTTTTTTTTAAATTGCAAAAACACAAAATATGCATTATTTCCCCTCCAAAATAATTCAAAGCGTAATATTTGATGTGAAGTAATTGGAGCCTTAATTAGGTCAATAATTCATAACAACATTGATTTTGATTCATTATTATTTTTGGAGCAATCACAGTTGTAAAGAAAAATCCCACAAAATTCCCACGGTCCAAATGGACCCCACACTCATAAAAGTCAAATTTTATTTTTTTACTCTCACTGCTTAAATCTCTAGATCAACTTCAGATTTATCTGTAAATAATATGTTTGTTTGTTTGTTTTATGCCCTTTTTGTCATTAAAAACTTAGGTTTTTTTTATATGGCAAACACACAAAATATGCAATATTTTACCCCCAAAAATGTGATTTATGTCTTGTAAGTCCCCACTGAGGGCCCCACACTGAGAAATCAAAGCCCGTGGGGCCATTTTGATATGTTTCACTTAATATAGATATGTTTTAACTATATGGCTTCCCTCAAGTAGTCAGTCATAAAAATGTTAAAAATACCGGTAAGTCTTATGTGTTTTTTTTCCTTCAAAAATCATGTTTGATGGCAATAAAGCGATCTAGCTGCAAATTAAAAAAAAAACATTTTTAAATATTTATAACATCTTGTTAAAAAACAACAACTCTGTTTTAAACATAAAAGTATTATTAATATTTGATGTGAGGTAATTTGATCCTTTAGTAGGTCAATAATGTGATTGATTATATTATTATTATTATTATTAATTTCAGTGACAGTTAAAAAAAAAATGCCACTAAAATCCCCAGGGACCCATAAGGGCCCCACGCATAAAAGTCTTGTTATTTTTTTAGACTTTCGATCTCTAGATTGACTTAAAATATATCTGTCTATTATGAGTTTTTAATTTTTTTTTAATGTTTTTGTTTGTTAATTCCATTTATGTCATTGAAAACATTGTTTGTGTTTTTGGGCAAAAAAACAAAATATGCAAATGTTTCCCCCAAAACAAATTTCAAAGTGTAATATTTGATGTGAAGTAATTGAAGCATTGAATAAGTCAATAATTCATAACAACATTATTATTTTTGGAGCAATGACAGTTTAAAAAAATCCTCAGGGCCCCACTCATAAAAGTGTTCAAATAAGTCATACACGTTTTTGTTTTTGTTTACTTTCAGACCTCAAACTATCTGGATAAATGTATCTGTTGATTATAGCTTTTTACAATATTTAATGTTATTTTTTTATGCCCTTTTTGTTAACAAAAACATATACTTTTTAAATGGCAAAAACACAAAATATGCATTATTTCCCCTCCAAAATATTTCCAAGTGTAATATTTGATGTGAAGTAATTGAAGCATTGAATAAGTCAATAATTCATAACAACATTGATTTTGATTCATTATTATTTTTGGAGCTATGACAGTTTTAAAGAAAAATCCCACAAAATTCCCAGAGTCCAAAACGGCCCATTCATAAAAGTCATACTTTATTTTTTTTTACTTTCAACACTTACGTCTCGAGATCAACTTCAGATTTACCTGTCAATTATGTTTTTTTTGTTTGTCTTTTGCCCTTTTTGTCATATAAATGTTGTTCTTTATGACAAAAACACAACATATGCAATATTTACCCTGAATCATATTTCAAAGTGTAATATTTGATGTGAAGTAATTGAAGCATTGAATAAGTCAATAATTCATAACAACATTGATTTTGATTCATTATTATTTTTGGAGCAATCACAGTTTTAAAGAAAAATCTCACAAAATTCCCACGGTCCAAATGGACCCCACACTCATAAAAGTCAAACTTTATTTTTTTTACTCTCACTGTTTAAATCTCTAGATCAACTTCAGATTTATCTGTAAATAATATGTTTGTTTGTTTGTTTTATGCCCTTTTTGTCATTAAAAACTTAGGTTTTTTTTATATGGCAAACACACAAAATATGCAATATTTTACCCCCAAAATATTTCAAAGTGTAATATTTGATGTGAAGTAATTGAAGCATTGAATAAGTCAATAATTCATAACAACATTATTATTTTTGGAGCAATGACAGTTTAAAAAAATCCTCAGGGCCCCACTCATAAAAGTGTTCAAATAAGTCATACACGTTTTTGTTTTTGTTTACTTTCAGACCTCAAACTATCTGGATAAATGTATCTGTTGATTATAGGTTTTTACAATATTTTATGTTATTTTTTTATGCCCTTTTTGTTAACAAAAACATATACTTTTTAAATGGCAAAAACACAAAATATGCATTATTTCCCCTCCAAAATATTTAAAAGTGTAATATGTGATGTGAAGTAATTGAAGCATTGAATAAGTCAATAATTCATAACAACATTGATTTTGATTCATTATTATTTTTGGAGCTATGACAGTTTTAAAGAAAAATCTCACAAAATTCCCACGGTCCAAATGGACCCCACACTCATAAAAGTCAAACTTTATTTTTTTACTCTCACTGCTTAAATCTCTAGATCAACTTCAGATTTATCTGTAAATAATATGTTTGTTTGTTTGTTTTATGCCCTTTTTGTCATTAAAAACTTAGGGGTTTTTTATAAGGCAAACACACAAAATATGCAATATTTTACCCCCAAAATATTTCAAAGTGTAATATTTGATGTGAAGTAATTGAAGCATTGAATAAGTCAATAATTCATAACAACATTATTATTTTTGGAGCAATGACAGTTTAAAAAAATCCTCAGGGCCCCACTCATAAAAGTGTTCAAATAAGTCATACACGTTTTTGTTTTTGTTTACTTTCAGACCTCAAACTATCTGGATAAATGTATCTGTTGATTATAGTTTTTTACAATATTTTATGTTATTTTTTTATGCCCTTTTTGTTAACAAAAACATATACTTTTTAAATGGCAAAAACACAAAATATGCATTATTTCCCCTCCAAAATATTTCAAAGTATAATATGTGATGTGAAGTAATTGGAGCATTGAATAAGTCAATAATTCATAACAACATTGATTTTGATTCATTATTATTTTTGGAGCTATGACAGTTTTAAAGAAAAATCCCACAAAATTCCCAGAGTCCAAAACGGCCCATTCATAAAAGTCATACTTTATTTTTTTACTTTCAACACTTACGTCTCGAGATCAACTTCAGATTTATCTGTCAATTATGTTTTTTTTGTTTGTCTTTTGCCCTTTTTGTCATATAAATGTTGTTCTTTATGACAAAAACACAACATATGCAATATTTACCCCGAATCATATTTCAAAGTGTAATACTTGATGTGAAGTAATTGAAGCATTGAATAAGTCAATAATTCATAACAACATTGATTTTGATTCATTATTATTTTTGGAGCAATGACAGTTTTAAAGAAAGAAAACAGCCTTCATGGCAGCTTTGTGTTTTTAGAGTCAACATTGCAACTTTACCTGCATGGTTGTTGTTTTTTTGTAATAGTATTTTGAGTCAAAGATTTTTTTTGTCATTAAAAACTTAGGTTTTTTTTATATGGCAAACACACAAAATATGCAATATTTTACCCTCCAAAATATTTCAAAGTGTAATATGTGATGTGAAGTAATTGAAGCATTGAATAAGTCAATAATTCATAACAACATTGATTTTGATTCATTATTATTTTTGGAGCTATGACAGTTTTAAAGAAAAATCCCACAAAATTCCCAGAGTCCAAAACGGCCCATTCATAAAAGTCATACTTTATTTTTTTACTTTCAACACTTACGTCTCGAGATCAACTTCAGATTTATCCGTCAATTATGTTTTTTTTGTTTGTCTTTTGCCCTTTTTGTCATATAAATGTTGTTCTTTATGACAAAAACACAACATATGCAATATTTACCCTGAATCATATTTCAAAGTGTAATATTTGATGTGAAGTAATTGAAGCATTGAATAAGTCAATAATTCATAACAACATTGATTTTGATTCATTATTATTTTTGGAGCAATGACAGTTTTAAAGAAAGAAAACGGCCTTCATGGCAGCTTTGTGTTTTTAGAGTCAACATTGCAACTTTACCTGCATGGTTGTTGGTTTTTTTTGTAATAGTATTTTGAGTCAAAGATGAGCTGCGGACACCCCTGATCCAGGTGATCTAACGACAGGTGCAAGGACTTTTCCCACAGTGACCCCAAAACGTCAACACGTCACACAAGTCAAAAAAAAAGAAAAGCATTTCCTCTCCGGTTTGTTGTGAGAGATTTGGTGGCCTGCATTGGAATGGCTGCTATTTGATGTGAGGGCGAGCGAGCGAGCGAGAATAGTGTTGGGGGATCAGAGCTGCTTTGGTTCCCTCCTTCTGTCTCTTTGATCCATATCCCCAGGCCTGCCTGCCTACCAGCTCAGGCCTCTTCCCAGACAACTGTCGGCCTGAGATAAGGTGGGCCTCTTCACGCATATTACCCCCTCCCCCAAATGTCTCTCTCTCCCTCTCACATGTGTTTGTGTGCTGTACACAACATGTACGAAATCATGCAACTTAGGAGCTGAATTGGCTCACTTGTATCTCAAATCACGAAGTCAAATCAAACACATCCCTTGCAAAGAGAAAAACTCACTTTCAGATAAGAAATATAACATCAGTGTTTCCCACACATTCATTTATTTGTGGCGGCCCGCCACGAAAGAATTACGTCCGCCACAAATGGATTTTTCGGCTTTTGACTCGCTCGACCGCTCATAAAAGCAATGGGACTGTCTGTGAATGTTGCTTGTAGTTACACCTCCGGTGCAGTAGGTGGCGGTAGCCTACTATGCATTGTAACTCCGCCAATAGCACTTAATTCACCTGGTGGGCCAGAAGAAGAAGAAGAAGAAGAAGAGGGACGGAAGGAATCAAAATACTCGCCGGCTACTTTTCATAATGATGGCGCTTCCTACGTTTCTACCTCAAACGTCCAAAAGCTGCTGAAAGCCTTGATCCAGGATGCCATGGGGAAAAAAACTTAAATGGTGCCTTTTGGCGACAGTTAGCAGCTTGGTGGCTCATAGCCGGCTAGCTAACGCTTGCTAGCGTGGTAGCATTGCTTCATTTTTACAGGTGTTATAGGTAGATAGTAGTGATGGGACGCCTCCTCTGTGCCCTGTGAGCGGCTCTTTTCTACAGCCGGAGAAATAATAACTAAGAAGAGAAAGCGTCTAAAATTGAATACGTTGGAAAAACTGTTTTTTTTTAAATAAAAATGTGTAAAAATAAATAAATAATAATTTCCAGGTCCACAAGCATCCTCATTCACAACACGTTCTCTTAGATTTCCATGTTATGATACATGTTCACATTATTTATTGACTGTATCTAAAAAAGACAAAACATATATTTTTATTTAAATGAAGTAAAGAAATAATCCTAAATGAAATACAATGACTTGGTTTATATTATTGTATATACTAGGTCAGTGGTTCTCAACCTTTTTTCAGCAATGTACCCCCTGTGATTTTTTTTTTTTTAATTCAAGTACCCCCTAATCAGAGCAAAGCATTTTTGGTTGGAAAAAAAAAGATAAAGAAGTAAAATACAGCACTATGTCATCAGTTTCTGATTTATTAAATTGTATATATCAGTGCAAAATATTGCTCATTTGTAGTGGTCTTTCTTGAACTATTTGAAAAAAAAAAGATATAAAAATAACTAAAAACTTGTTGAAAAATAAACAAGTGATTCAATTATAAATAAAGATTTCTACACATAGAAGTCATCATCAACTTAAAGTGCCCTCTTTGGGGATTGTATTAGAGATCCATCTGGATTCATCAACTTCATTCTAAACATTTCTTCACAAAAAAAATAAATCTTTAACATCAATATTTATGGAACATGTCCACAAAAAATCTAGCTGTCAACACTGAATATTGCATTGTTGCATTTCTTTCCACACTTCTTTTTGACAGACATTTTAGTGACAAACCTGAGCTTGTGCTTCACTGAGTATATGAACTTACATTCATATTTTGTTGAAGTATTATTCAATAAATATATAAAGGATTTTTGAATTGTTGCTATTTTTAGAATATTTTTTAAAAATCTCACGTACCCCTTGGCATACCTTCAAGTACCCCCTGGGGTTCGCGTACCCCCATTTGAGAACCACTGTACTAGGTCATAAAATCAGTGTCAGTTGAGTCGGTCCATAGGTTGCCTGTAGGGATTTTTAATGTCCAGCAGATGTCAGTATTTAGTGACACAGTATCGACGCAGTATCAATACAGTTTTGCAATGTGTCGAAACGCTTCATGACGCCTCATCAACCCATCACTAGTAGATAGGTTATAGCTGCATCGCTCGCGGCTCGTCATATATTTAACGTTAATCCGTGATTTCACCGAGCGTTTCACTGACGGTGAGCAGCCTGACGCTGCTTCATTAACACCGCCGCTGTTTGACTCGTGGCCCAGGGCAGACGCTCGTAGTAACAGTCACGTGTTACAATACCGACGAGCTAACGTGTCCAGGTTATAACCATGTTGTCAATAAACACACATGGACTGAAGCTAAATTGTCCACTGTCCACTGCAGCATGTGAATGCAATGAAAATAATAAAATCTGAGCCAACCAGCTGTTAAAATGTTGTCCAGGTTAATGTTTTGGCCATTAAAGACCCTTCATTTCAAGATTTCAACTGTGATTGGGCTTTAAACAGGTGGCTGACCTGTTCAGATGAGTGTAACTGCTACTGGTCAAATAATGTGAAATAGCATTTAATTTTACATGTATGCAATGCCATTTAAATGCAATTATAGATAATAATAATAATAATAATAATAAATACTGTGTAGTGTTGTAAATAGTCAACGGGAAGGATTCTATTAAGATATAAGCCATGAGCACTACACAGCCAGAAAAAAACCTAGGCAGGACAAGTAAAAATATTGGGGCAAGTAGATTTGAGAAGTCAGGCAAGTAGAAAAAAACCTTAACGTTGAACCCTGCATGTGTTGAGCTGCTGCCGCTTAAGGTTAGACGGCACTGTACATAGAGCGCTTCTGCTCGTTAGTAATAAATTCTAATGTTGGATGTTCACTCCTTCACACAGATGAGTATAGAAAAATATTTTCAACGGCCGAAAAGGGCTCGACTTGGAGAGGAGGTAGGCCTACAGTTCGGACCACAGGTGCGACCTGTTCAGCAGCAGCAGCAGGAGGAGGAGGAGGAGGTTGACTGACTGTGGCAGGACACCTCTGCCTCTGTTTCACTTCATGTTGCTGGTAAATAATATGGTTGTAGTAGTAGGCTAAAGTTAAATTATTTAGTATTCACTAATTAAAGGGGCAGAGCTTTAAGAGACATTTTAGCTTTTATATTTTATAAGATATATTTTTTGTAAGAACCACAATTAATAAATATATTTCAGTGAATCACTAATTGTTCAAATCTGTATATAAATATGTACATAAAATGTTGTAATTATATTCCAACTCCGCGTTCTTCTTGGTCATCGCCGCTTCTAATCGCGATTCTCACGTTGTGCGATTCAGAATCGATTCTCATTTTTAAAAAATCGATTGTTTATTTTTTTTAATTAATCAATCCAACAAAACAATACACAGCAATCTACACCTGACATCCACTGTAATGATACCAAGTACAAGAGTGTATCTCGTCGATACTACTATGATTACGTCGATATTTTTTGGCATCACAACATCTTTCGTTTAAAAAAAAAAATATATTAGTTTATAAACTCAGGAAATAATTCCCTGGACACATGAGGACTTTGAATATGACCAATGTATGATCCTGTAACTACTTGGTATCACATCCATACCTAAATGTGTGGTATCATCCAAAACTAATGTAAAGCATTCAAAGAAGAGAAGAATAAGTGATTATTACATTTTAACAGAAGTGTAGATAGAACATGTTAAAAGAGCAAGTAAGCAGATATTAACAGTCAATGAACAAGTAGATTAATAATCCATTTTCTACCACTTGTCCTTCATAATTTTGACAAAATAATAGAATGGAAAATGACACAATATGTTACTGCATACGTCAGCAGACTAATTAGGAGTCTTTGATTGTTTACTTACTACTAAAAGACAAGTTGTCTAGTATTTTCACTATTTTATTTAAGGACAAACTTACAATAAGAAACATATGTTTAATGTACCCTAAAATTTGTTGTTCAAATAAAGACAATAATTAAATTTTTTGTGGTCCCCTTTATTTAGAAAAGTATCGAAATAATTTTAGTACCGGTACCAAAATATTGGTATCGGGACAACACTAATTATATATATATATATATATATATATATATATATATATATATATATATATATATATATATATATATATATATATATGTATTTTTTATTTTTTTAATTTATTTATTTATTTATTTTTAATCCCAATGCGGGCCCAGTCAAAAGGTTTGTACACCCCTGCTCTAAAGGGTGAGCGTGGCTAAGGTGGTGTGGTATTAGCGGTCTTGCCTTGCATCATGTACACACCACATTGGTCTGACTACGGTCCCTTTAAAAAAAAATAATAATCCAAAAAAAATACCATACTGTCCAGGTGACTTTTCCTCTTTTATCCACAATTTCTTCATTTTTACTTTCTCTTCTCACTCCACGCAAAGAATCAACCAAAAAAGGTATAGTTGACACTGTTACCTGATTGGCTGTTAGCGTGCCACGCCCACTGATCAGTGATCACTTCCTGCGTGCCCGGTCACCGGAGGGCGTGTCTTTGTTCATGCAACCAACCTTGCTTCTGGTTTCTTCGGACAAAGAAGAGAACATTAGTGATGGGTTGATGAGGCGTCATGAAGCGTTTCGACACATTGCAAAACTGTATTGATACTGTGTCGATACTGTGTCACTAAATACTGACATCTGCTGGACATTAAAAATCCCTACAGGCAACCTATGGACCGACTCAACTGACACTGATTTGATGCCCTAGTACAGGGGTCACCAACCTTTTTGAAACCAAAAACTACTTCTTGGGTACTGATTAATGCCAAGGGCTACCAGTTTGATACACACTTAAATAAATAAATATATTGTCATTTGTAAGTTACACGTAAGTGTGATTTAAACAAGAATAGCTAAATAAATACATTTATATATATAAAAAAATGGGTATTTCTGTCTGTCATTCCGTCGTACATTTTTTTTTCCTTTTACGGAAGGTTTTTTGTGGAGAATAAATGATGAAAAAAACACTTAATTGAACGGTTTAAAAGAGGAGAAAACACGAAAAAATTTAAAATAAAATTTTGAAACATAGTTTATCCCCAATTTCGACTCTTTAAAATTCAAAATTCAACTGACAAAAAGAAGAGAAAAACTAGCTTATTTGAATCTTTTTGAAAAAATTTTAAAAAGAATTTATGGAACATCATTAGTCATTTTTCCTGATTAAGATACATTTTAGAATTTTGATGACATGTTTTAAATTGGTTAAAATCCAATCTGCACTTTGTTAGAATATTTAACAAATATATATTTCTAACAAAGACAAATCAGTATTTCTTCTAGATTTTCCAGGACAAAATTTTTAAAAGAAATTCAAAATACTTTGAAATAAGATTTAAATTTGATTCTACAGATTTTCTAGATTTGCCAGAATCATTTTTATGAATTTTAATCATAGTAAGTTTGAAGAAATGTTTCACAAATATTCTTCGTCGAAAAACCAGAAGCTAAAATATTTATTATTCTTTACAATTAAAAAAAAAAAAAAATTTACTTGAACATTGATTTAAATTGTCAGGAAAGAAGAGGAAGAAATTTAAAAGGTAAAAAGGTATATTTGTTTAAAAATCCTAAAATAATTTTTAAGGTTGTATTTTTTCTCTAAAAGTAATAAGAAGCAAAGTAAAAAATAAATGAATTTATTTAAACAAGTGAAGACCCATCCATCCATCCATTTTCTACCGCTTATTCCAAGTGAAGACCAAGTCTTTAAAATATTTTCTTGGATTTTCAAATTCTATTTGAGTTTTGTCTCTTTTAGAATTAAAAATGTCGAGCAAAGCGAGACCAGCTTGCTAGTAAATAAATAAAATTAAAAAAAAAATAGAGACTGCTCACTGGTAAGTGCTGCTCTTTTGAGCTATTTTTAGAACAGGTGTGAACTGGTCCTTACGGGCTACCTGGTGACCGCGGGCACCGCGTTGGTGACCCCTGCCCTAGTATATACAATAATATAAACCAAGTCATTGTATTTCATTTAGGATTATTTCATATCTTCATTTAAATAAAAAATATATTTTTATCTTTTTTAGATACAGTCAATAAATAATGTGAACATGTATCATAACATGGAAATCTAAGAGAACGTGTTGTGGATGATTGTGGACTGGGAATTGTTTTAATTTTATTTTTTTACACATTTTTATTAAAAAAAAAAAAGTTTTTCCGACGTATTACATTTTAGACGATTTCTCTTCTTAGTTATTATTTCTCGGGCTGTAGAAAAGAGCCGCTCACAGGGCACAGAGGAGGCGACACAGTTGGCGTATCGGTCACGTGACCAAAACAGCTCATGATCGGTCACGTGACTTTCTAAAACCGACACAGGGTTTTGCTCTATGAGCTCGACGCATGCGCCGATGCATCGGTGTTGCCGGACCCATCACTAGAGAACATGTTAAACGTTTTAACGAACGCATTGTTTATATCGATACGGATGACGCGTCTCCGGCGATACACATCGATATCCCTTTATCGCCCAGAACCAGGTAAGAGTGAAGGGCCATGAAAAGATTGTTGGTCCCTCCCTGCTGCCAACCTTCCACAGCCCACGCAGTTTGCAGCGTGTTGAGGCTGAAAGTCAACATTAATCTGCTCCGCTGCTCAAACGAATATATTTACAGTAAGCCCTTTGACTGGGCACGCTGTCAAGTGTCAACAAATCAAAAAGGATGAGCGTGTATTTTTTTAGACCGCCATAAAAAGCACATGCTGCCTCCAAGATTACTTGCCTGGAAAATAACAACTTAAAAAAAAAACACTACTCGACGATAAATATCGAACAGCGTGGCGCCGATGTGAGGAATTATGGCGTCGTGTTGATAATCAAATGATGTTAAAAAGAAGCTCAGATTTAAAAAAAAAAAAATGTTTTAAACGTTCCAATGAGGCACCCAGGTGAGGGTGAGCAAAGCAAGCGCTCCTCCCAAAAGGTAGCGTAACCTTAATATTTTGGTCTCTCACCAACTTCGACGGCTGTGTGTTAAAGTTGAGTTGTTAAGAAGATAGTTTTGTTGTCTTCCTTGCAAAAGTACCAGGAAGGCAGGACACACTTGACTCCACTTTATTTCACACACACGGCCATCTTTTCCCGTCTCCCGCTTTTTTTTCTCCCCCCCCCCCCGGTCCGTTCCCTATTCGGTCCCACGGAAACAATAGATAGGAACGAAATGTGGGACCGTATAAAATAAATTACAGTACAACAAATGTGTTACTTGAAAATTACAGTGATGCGACTCAATAATATGTAAATAAGAATTCCTGCCTAAAAAATACTTTCCATACATAAATATAAAATACATACTTGCCAACCTTGAGACCTCCGATTTCGGGAGGTGGGGGGTGGGGGGCGTGGTTTTTATATATATATATATATATATATATATATATATATATATATATATATATATATATATATATATATACCTAGGATTCACTGAAAGTCAAGTATTTCTTATATATATATATATATATATATATATATATATATATATATATATATATATATATATATAAGAAATACTTGACTTTCAGTGAATCCTAGCTATATATATATATATATACAGGTAAAAGCCAGTAAATTAGAATATTTTGGAAAACTTGATTTATTTCAGTAATTGCATTCAAAAGGTGTAACTTGTACATTATATTTATTCATTGCACACAGACTGATGCATTCAAATGTTTATTTCATTTAATTTTGATGATTTGAAGTGGCAACAAATGAAAATCCAAAATTCCGTGTGTCACAAAATTAGAATATTACTTAAGGCTAATACAAAAAAGGGATTTTTAGAAATGTTGGCCAACTGAAAAGTATGAAAATGAAAAATATGAGCATGTACAATACTCAATACTTGGTTGGAGCTCCTTTTGCCTCAATTACTGCGTTAATGCGGCGTGGCATGGAGTCGATGAGTTTCTGGCACTGCTCAGGTGTTATGACTTGTTATAACACTGCCCAGGTTGCTCTGATAGTGGCCTTCAACTCTTCTGCGTTTTTGGGTCTGGCATTCTGCATCTTCCTTTTCACAATACCCCACAGATTTTCTATGGGGCTAAGGTCAGGGGAGTTGGCGGGCCAATTTAGAACAGAAATACCATGGTCCGTAAACCAGGCACGGGTAGATTTTGCGCTGTGTGCAGGCGCCAAGTCCTGTTGGAACTTGAAATCTCCATCTCCATAGAGCAGGTCAGCAGCAGGAAGCATGAAGTGCTCTAAAACTTGCTGGTAGACGGCTGCGTTGACCCTGGATCTCAGGAAACAGAGTGGACCGACACCAGCAGATGACATGGCACCCCAAACCATCACCCAACCATGCAAATTTTGCATTTCCTTTGGAAATCGAGGTCCCAGAGTCTGGAGGAAGACAGGAGAGGCACAGGAGCCACGTTGCCTGAAGTCTAGTGTAAAGTTTCCACCATCAGTGATGGTTTGGGGTGCCATGTCATCTGCTGGTGTCGGTCCACTCTGTTTCCTGAGATCCAGGGTCAACGCAGCCGTCTACCAGCAAGTTTTAGAGCACTTCATGCTTCCTGCTGCTGACCTGCTCTATGGAGATGGAGATTTCAAGTTCCAACAGGACTTGGCGCCTGCACACAGCGCAAAATCTACCCGTGCCTGGTTTACGGACCATGGTATTTCTGTTCTAAATTGGCCCGCCAACTCCCCTGACCTTAGCCCCATAGAAAATCTGTGGGGTATTGTGAAAAGGAAGATGCAGAATGCCAGAGCCAAAAACGCAGAAGAGTTGAAGGCCACTATCAGAGCAACCTGGGCTCTCATAACACCTGAGCAGTGCCAGAAACTCATCGACTCCATGCCACGCCGCATTAACGCAGTAATTGAGGCAAAAGGAGCTCCAACCAAGTATTGAGTATTGTACATGCTCATATTTTTCATTTTCATACTTTTCAGTTGGCCAACATTTCTAAAAATCCCTTTTTTGTATTAGCCTTAAGTAATATTCTAATTTTGTGACACACGGAATTTTGGATTTTCATTTGTTGCCACTTCAAATCATCAAAATTAAATGAAATAAACATTTGAATGCATCAGTCTGTGTGCAATGAATAAATATAATGTACAAGTTACACCTTTTGAATGCAATTACTGAAATAAATCAAGTTTTTCAAAATATTCTAATTTACTGGCTTTTACCTGTACATAATATGTGTACAGAATAATTTATATACAGATATATTCTATTATGTCTTATATTATTAACGTCCCCTGCTGGTGCGTCTGCAGGTGATGAGCATCCTGAGCAACCCGAGCGGCGTTTCCTCGCAGCCGCAACACGACTTCTCCGTGTCGCCGCTCCACGCCATGCTGGAGGCCCCCCCGTCGGCCCCCGCCGCCGTCCAGCGCTCCACGGAGGCGTCCGTCAAGACGGCGGACAGCCTGGCGTCCTCGCAGTCCTACTGCCCGCCCACATACGGCGCCGCCAACTACGGCGTGGACTACCAGTACGGTCAGTACGGCCAGAGTAAGTCCTGCTGGTGTCCCGGCTGACCTTTGATCTTTGATGACTGTCACGCTGCGTCCTGATTGGCTGGATGATGGATGCTTGGCGCTCAAATCTTTTCCTCCCATGTATCCTACTTTGTAACTATTTATTTCATTTAAGTGCGCGTGTGTGTGTGTGTGTGTGCAGAGTGTGTGTGTGTGCGTGCGTGTGTGTGCGTGCCCACAGGATGCTGCTTGTGTGTATTTCAAGCCATGGTGTGCGACAACACAACACACTGCTGCCTTAACCTATGCTGTCTGGAATCTGACACACAATTATTTGACATTTCTACTTTGTTTTTTAACGGAAGGTCAAATGGGACAAATGAAGTAAATAAGTAAATAAATACATCCTTTAGCAACTACTTCACTGCCACATTTATTTATTGGAATTGGAATAAACTATGTCAATAATTTATTCAACGTAAAAGTCATTATTCAATATTTAATCAATTAATTTAATGTTTCATGATTTAATGAGTGATTTCATGATAAAATGTATTAATTAATTATCTAATGATTCTGTGTCTGTGTCATGCTTTGATTTTATTCTCACAGAAATGGGACAAAATTCAAGAAATAAATATTATATATTAGGTATTATTACACATTTTATTATTTCATGAGTCAATTAATAATTTCATGATTCAATGAGTGATTTCATGATCAAATGTATTATTTAATTATGTAATGATTCTGTGTCATGATTTTATTTTATTGTCACAAAAATGGGACAGAATTCAAGAAATAAATATTATTTATTAGGTATTATTATACATTTTATTATTTCATGATTCAATTAATAATTTCATGATTTAATGAGTGATTTCATGATAAAATGTATTATTTAATTATGTAATGATTCTGTGTCATGATTTTATTTTATTGTCACAGAAATGGGACAAAATTCAAGAAATAAATATTATTTATTAGGTATTATTATACATTTTATTATTTCATGAGTCAATTAATAATTTCATGATTTAATGAGTGATTTCATCATAAAATGTATTATTTAATTATGTAATGATTCTGTGTCATTGTGTCATGATTTGATTTTATTGTCACAGAAATGGGACAAAATTCAAGAAATAAATATTATTTATTAGGTATTATACATTTTATCATTTCATGATTAAATTAATAATTTCACGATTTAATGAGTGATTTCATGATAAAATGTATTATTTAATTATCTAATGATTCTGTCTCAGTGTGTCATGATTTTATTTTATTCTCACAGAAATGGGACAAAATTCAAGAAATAAATATTATTTATTAGGTATTATTATACATTTTATCATTTCATGATTAAATTAATAATTTCACGCTTTAATGAGTGATTTCATGATAAAATGTATTCAATTATGTAATGATTCTGTGTCAGAGCGTCATGATTTTATTCTGGCAGAAATGGGACAAAATTCAATAAATAAATATGATCATTTATTAGTTATTATTGGGGACGGCGTGGCGCAGTTGGGAGAGTGGCCGTGTCAGCAACCTGAGGGTTCCTGGTTCGATCCCCACCTTCTAACAACCTCGTCACATCCGTCGTGTCCTTGAGCAAGACACTTCACCCTTGCTCCTGATGGGTGGTGGTTAGCGCCTTGCATGGCAGCTCCCGCCATCATTTCATGATTTAATTATTTCATATTTTGACCTCAGATAAGCGAAAGAAGATGGATGGATGGATGGACGATTTGATTAGTGATTTCATGATCAAATTTATAATTTAATTATCTAATGATCCTGTGTCGGTGTGTCATGATTTGATTTTCTGCTCGCAGAAATGCGACAAAATTAAATAAATATTATTATTTATTAGTTATTGTACATTTTATTATTTAATTAATTATTTCACAAATTAATGAGTGATTTCATGATATAATGATTGTTTTAATGATCTAATGATTCTGTGTCAGTGTCATGATTTTATTTTATCTTAGCAGAAATGAGGCAAAATTCTATAAATAAATATTATTATTCATTAGTTGTTATTATACATTTTATTATTTCATGATTTAATTATTTCACAATTTAATGAGTGATTTCATGATATAATGGTTGTTTTAATTATCTAATGATTCTGTGCCAGTGCGTCATGATTTGATTTTATCTTAGCAGAAATGGGACAAAATTAATTAAATATATATAAATAAATATATTACTTCAATGTGACATTAGTTCATTATAATTGGAATATAGTACACACAGTACATGTGTTCAATGTCAATATTTAATGTAAAAGTACATTTTATTATTTAGGTTATTATTTCAATATTTAATTAATTATCAATGTCATTATTTCATGATTAAATGAGTGATTTCATGATGTAATGATTTATTTAATGATCTAATGATTTTGTGTCAGCGCTTGGTGATTTTATCTTTCAAAAGCCGTCAAAGTTGGTGGGCGGGGCTAGCAAAAACAGGTCATAATTAAATAAATAATGACGATATCTTTTAGTAATTGCTTCACTGCGACATGTTTTTGTCATATTTGGAATAAAATACATACATGTGTTGAATGTCATTCATGTAAAGTAATTAAATTATTTAGTAAATTTTGTATTTTATTATTTTACAATTTAATTTCATGATACAGTGATTTATTTAATTATATCTAATGATCCTCTGTCATGATTGTATTTTATCCGAGCAGAAATGAGGCAAAATTTCATAAATGAATATATCTTTAAATAATCACTTCAATGTGACATTAATTCATTATAATTGGAATAAAGTACATAAATGTGTTCAATGTCATTCATTTATTTAATGTAAAAGTACATTTAATTATTTAACCATTTATATATATTTTTTCAATATTCAATTATTTATTGATTTCATGATTTTATTAATTATTTCCGTCAAAGTCAGTGGGCGGGGCTAGCAGGAATTGGACAAAATTAGATAAATAGATATAAAGTATCTTTTAGTAATTACTTCAATGTTCAATTCATTATAACTGGAATGAAATTAATTAATGTCTCAATTTATTTAATTTAAAAGAACATTTAATTATTTACTTAATTATTTCAATATTGAATTAATTATTACTCGTATTATTTCATGATTTGATTAATTATTTCAGGATTAAACTAGTGATTTCATGGTTTAAATGTAATGAACATGTGCCAGTGCCTCGTTATTATTTTATCTTTCAAAAACCGTCAAAGTTGGTGAGCGGGGCTAGCAGAATTTAGTCCAATCATTGCTTTGAGACAATTAATTCAATAGTTAATTAAATTAATACACATTAATTATACTCTCTATTTTATTTTGAACTTTGTTTTATTTGACTGATTCTTTACAGGATACCTTTTTCATCTGATCTTTTTTTTTAAATATA
>NC_084548.2:137500-245000 GCF_033978685.3 Nerophis lumbriciformis
AAATGTTGAAAATAACAAAATAATAATAATATAAATAATGTACATATTAATGAATATAATATTATTAAATATAACATAATAATGATGATGACATTTAAAATAACAATCATTCTAATAATAATAAAAATACTAAAAATATTCACAAACAGAAGTTCATGTTTTCCCCCCCCAAATAATTAAAAGAAATTATTCAATTTCAACTTTTTTTAAAATTTAATTTTCAACAATTAAATTTTTTTACCAAGAATATGTTCTATTTTTTAAATTATTGTATATACTCTACTGTAATTTCCCATTACGCATAATAATAATAATAATATTAATAATAAAATGTAAAAAAATATTGCCATTATTAAGAAGAACACATATTGAAATGTTGAAAATAACAAAATAATAATAATATAAATAATGTACATATTAATGAATATAATGATGATGACATTTAAAATAACAATCATTCTAATAATAATAAAAATACTAAAAATATTCACCAACAGAAATTAATGTTTTTCCCCCCAAATAATTAAAAGAAATTATTTAATTTCAACTTTTTTTAATTTAATTTTCAACAGTTACATTTTTTTCCCAAGAATATGTTCTATTTTTTTTAAATTATTGTATATACTCTACTGTAATTTCCCATTACACGTAATAATAATAATAATATTAATAATAAAATGTAAAAAAATATTGTCATTATTGAGAAAAACACATATTGAAATGTTGAAAATAACAAAATAATAATAATATAAATAATGTACATA
Source organism: Nerophis lumbriciformis (assembly GCF_033978685.3). Taxonomy (NCBI): domain Eukaryota; kingdom Metazoa; phylum Chordata; class Actinopteri; order Syngnathiformes; family Syngnathidae; genus Nerophis; species Nerophis lumbriciformis. The sequence goes on from NC_084548.2 coordinate 138,265, forward strand.
TTAATGAATATAATATTATTAAATATAACATAATAATGATGATGACATTTAAAATAACAATCATTCTAATAATAATAAAAATACTAAAAATATTCACAAACAGAAATTCATGTTTTTTCCCCCCAAATAATTAAAATAAATTATTCAATTTCAACTTTTTTTTTTAAATTTAATTTTCAACAATTACATTTTTTTCCCAATAATATGTTCTATTTCTTAAATTATTGTATATACTCTACTGTAATTTCCCATTACGCATAATAATAATAATAATATTAATAATAAAATGTAAAAAAATATTGTCATTATTAAGAAGAACACATATTGAAATGTTGAAAATAACAAAATAATAATATAAATAATGTACATATTAATGAATATAATATTATTAAATATAACATAATAATGATGATGACATTTAAAATAACAATCATTCTAATAATAATAAAAATACTAAAAATATTCACAAACAGAAATTCATGTTTTTCCCCCCCAAATAATTAAAAGAAATTATTCAATTTCAACTTTTTTTTAAATTTAATTTTCAACAATTCAATTTTTTTCCCAAGAATATGTTCTATTTTTTAAATTATTGTATATACTCTACTGTAATTTCCCATTACACATAATAATATTAATAATAAAATGTAAAAAAACATTGTCATTATTAAGAAGAACACATATTGAAATGTTGAAAATAACAAAATAACAATAATATAAATAATGTACATATTAATGAATATAATATTATTAAATATAACATAATAATGATGATGACATTTAAAATAACAATCATTCTAATAATAATAAAAATACTAAAAATATTCACAAACAGAAATTCATGTTTTTTCCCCCAAATAATTAAAATAAATTATTCAATTTCAACTTTTTTTTAAATTTAATTTTCAACAATTACATTTTTTCCCCAAGAATTTTAAAGATGGAGTTGTATTTTACTGTCCACACACACACACACACACACACACACACACACACACACACACACACACACACACACACACACACACACACACACACACACACACACACACACACACACACACACACTTTTAGCTAATTTCCCAGCCGTACACCTCAGTCATATAACGTGACACATGCTAACTGTACATACACTTTTTTTCTTTCTGCTCATTTTGCAACCGTCTACTACCCGAGAATCATGTAACTTGGTACTTGACATATGCTAACAGTTAGCATGCTAATGTTAGCGAACACTGCATTGTCTTAAGTGACACTCACACGCTATCTGCATACAACATTAACAATTTAGCATGCTAACTTTTTTTAGCCAATGTTGCAGCTGAACACCTCAGAGTCATATAACCTGGTACTAAACATATGGTAACTGTAAGCATGCTACCGTTAGCGTTCTAAAATGCTTTTCTCTTTTTTTGCCAATTTTATAGCCAAACGCCTTAAAGTTATACAACTTGGTATTTGACACATGCTAACTGTTAGCGTGCGTACATTAGCATTTTACCATATTAACATTAACTTGGTATTTGACCCATGCTAACTCTAAGCATGCTAACGTTAGCATTCTAGCAGGCAAACTTTTTTAGCCAATTTTAAAGCCGAACGCCTCACAGTTATATAACTTGTTACTTGACACATGCTAACTGTTAGCATGCTTGTATTAGCATCATAACATTAGCAATTTAGCATGCTAACTTTTTTTAGCCAATGTTGCAGCTGAACACCTCAGAGTCATATAACCTGGTACTAAACATATGGTAACTGTAAGCATGCTACCGTTAGCGTTCTAAAATGCTTTTGTCTTTTTTTGCCAATTTTATAGCCAAACGCCTTAAAGTTATATAACTTGGTATTTGACACATGCTAACTGTTAGCGTGCGTACATTAGCATTTTACCATATTAACATTAACTTGGTATTTGACCCATGCTAACTCTAAGCATGCTAACGTTAGCATTCTAGCAGGCAAACTTTTTTAGCCAATTTTAAAGCCGAATGCCTCACAGTTATATAGCTTGTTACTTGACACATGCTAACTGTTAGCATGCTTGTATTAGCATCATAACATTAGCAATTTAGCATGCTAACTTTTTTAGCCAATTTTGCATCTGAACACCTCAGAGTCATCCTTCTATACTTCTATCCTTGCATCCTTCTATACTTCTATCCTTGCATCCTTCTATACTTCTATCCTTGCATCCTTTCATCCTTCCATTCTAGCTTTGTAAGTTATATAACTTGGTACTTGACACATGCTATACATAAGCATGCTTACATTAGCATTTTAGCATGTAAACATTAGCAAGTCAGCATGCCAACTTTTTTAGCCAATTGTACAGCTGAACACCTCAGTCTTATAACTTTTGACTAGACACATGCTAACTGTAAGCATGCTAACTCTAAGCATGCTAACTCTAAACCTGCTAACGTTGGCATTCTAGCGTGCTAGCTTTTTTTTTTAGCCAATATTAAAGCCGCACGCCTCAAAGTTATATAACTTGACACATCCTTCCATCCTTGCATCCTTCCATCCTCCCATCCTTGCTTCTATCCTCCAATCCTTCATCCTTGTTTCCATCCTTGCATCCTCCCATCCTTGCATCCTTCCATCCTTCTATTCTTGCATCCTTGCTTACATCCTTGCATCCTCCCATCCTTGCATCCTCCCATCCTCGCATCCTTCTATCCTTGTATCCTTGCTTCCATCCTTGCATCCTTCCATCTTTGCATCCTCCCATCCTTGCATCCTTGCTTCCATCCTTGCATCCTTCCATCCTAGCATCCTTCCATCCTTGCATCCTTCCATCCTTGCATCCTTCCATCCTTGCATCCTCCCATCCTTGCATCCTCCCATCCTTCTATCCTTGCTTCCATCCGTCCATCTTTGCATCCTTGCATCCTTCCATCCTTGCATCCTTCCATCCTTGCATCCTCCCATCCTTCTATCCTTGCATCCTTGCTTCCATCCATCTTTGCATCCTCCCATCCTCCCATCCTTCTATCCTTGCATCCTTGCCTCCATCCTTGCATCCTTCCATCTTTGCATCCTTGCTTCCATCCTTGCATCCTTGCATCCTTCCATCCTTGCATCCTTCCATTCTTGCATCCTTGCATCCTCCCATCCTTCTATCCTTGCATCCTTGCATCATTCCATCCGTGCATCCTTCCATCCTTGCATCCTTCCATCCTCCCATCCTTCTATCCTTGCATCCTTCCATCTTTGCATCATTCCATCCTTGCATCCTTCTATCCTTGCATCCTTGCTTCCATCCTTGCATCCTTCCATCTTTGCATCCTTGCTTCCATCCTTGCATCCTTCCATCCTTGCATCCTTCCATTCTTGCATCCTCCCATCCTTCTATCCTTGCATCCTTGCATCCTTCCATCCTTGCATCCTTCCATCCTTGCATCCTTCCATCCTCCCATCCCTCTATCCTTGCATCCTTCCATTTTTGCATCATTCCATCCTCCCATCCTTCTATCCTTGCATCCATCCTTGCATCCTTCCATCTTTGCATCATTCCATCCTTGCATCCTTCTATCCTTGCATCCTTGCTTCCATCCTTGCATCCTTCCATCTTTGCATCCTTGCTTCCATCCTTGCATCCTTCCATCCTTGCATCCTTCCATTCTTGCATCCTCCCATCCTTCTATCCTTGCATCCTTGCATCCTTCCATCCTTGCATCCTTCCATCCTTGCATCCTTCCATCCTCCCATCCCTCTATCCTTGCATCCTTCCATTTTTGCATCATTCCATCCTCCCATCCTTCTATCCTTGCATCCATCCTTGCATCCTTCCATCTTTGCATCTTTGCATCCTTCCATCCACCCATCCTTCTATCCTTGCATCCTTGCTTCCATCCTTGCATCCTTCCATCTTTGCATCCTTCCATCCTCCCATCCTTCTATCCTTGCATCCATCCTTCCATCCTTCCATCCTTGCATCCTTCCATCTTTGCATCCTTCCATCCTCCCATCCTTGCATCCTTGCTTCCATCCTTGCATCCTTCCATCCTTGCATCCTCCCATCCTTCCATCCTTGCATCCTTCCATCCTCCCATCCTTCTATCCTTGCATCCATCCTTGCATCCTTCCATCCTTGCATCCTTCCATCTTTGCATCCTTCCATCCTCCCATCCTTCTATCCTTGCATCCATCCTTGCATCCTTCCATCCTTGCATCCTTCCATCTTTGCATCTTTCCATCCTCCCATCCTTGCATCCTTGCTTCCATCCTTGCATCCTTCCATCCTTGCTTCCATCCTTGCATCCTTCCATCTTTGCATCCTTCCATCCTCCCATCCTTCTATCCTTGCCTCCATCCTTCCATCCTCCCATCCTTGCATCCTTGCTTCCATCCTTGCATCCTTCCATCCTTGCATCCTCCCATCCTTCTATCCTTGCATCCTTGCATCCTTCCATCCTTGCATCCTTCCATCCTCCCATCCCTCTATCCTTGCATCCTTCCATTTTTGCATCATTCCATCCTCCCATCCTTCTATCCTTGCATCCATCCTTGCATCCTTCCATCTTTGCATCTTTGCATCCTTCCATCCACCCATCCTTCTATCCTTGCATCCTTGCTTCCATCCTTGCATCCTTCCATCTTTGCATCCTTCCATCCTCCCATCCTTCTATCCTTGCATCCATCCTTCCATCCTTCCATCCTTGCATCCTTCCATCTTTGCATCCTTCCATCCTCTCATCCTTGCATCCTTGCTTCCATCCTTGCATCCTTCCATCCTTGCATCCTCCCATCCTTCCATCCTTGCTTCCATCCTTGCATCCTTCCATCCTCCCATCCTTCTATCCTTGCATCCATCCTTGCATCCTTCCATCCTTGCATCCTTCCATCTTTGCATCCTCCCATCCTTCTATCCTTGCATCCATCCTTGCATCCTTCCATCCTTGCATCCTTCCATCTTTGCATCTTTCCATCCTCCCATCCTTGCATCCTTGCTTCCATCCTTGCATCCTTCCATCCTTGCTTCCATCCTTGCATCCTTCCATCTTTGCATCCTTCCATCCTCCCATCCTTCTATCCTTGCCTCCATCCTTCCATCCTCCCATCCTTGCATCCTTGCTTCCATCCTTGCATCCTTCCATCCTTGCATCCTCCCATCCTTCTATCCTTGCATCCTTGCATCCTTCCATCCTTGCATCCTTCCATCCTTGCATCCTTCCATCCTCCCATCCCTCTATCCTTGCATCCTTCCATTTTTGCATCATTCCATCCTCCCATCCTTCTATCCTTGCATCCATCCTTGCATCCTTCCATCTTTGCATCTTTGCATCCTTCCATCCACCCATCCTTCTATCCTTGCATCCTTGCTTCCATCCTTGCATCCTTCCATCTTTGCATCCTTCCATCCTTGCATCCTTCCATCCTTGCATCCTTCCATCCTCCCATCCCTCTATCCTTGCATCCTTCCATTTTTGCATCATTCCATCCTCCCATCCTTCTATCCTTGCATCCATCCTTGCATCCTTCCATCTTTGCATCTTTGCATCCTTCCATCCACCCGTCCTTCTATCCTTGCATCCTTGCTTCCATCCTTGCATCCTTCCATCTTTGCATCCTTCCATCCTCCCATCCTTCTATCCTTGCATCCATCCTTCCATCCTTCCATCCTTGCGTCCTTCCATCTTTGCATCCTTCCATCCTCCCATCCTTGCATCCTTGCTTCCATCCTTGCATCCTTCCATCCTTGCATCCTCCCATCCTTCCATCCTTGCTTCCATCCTTGCATCCTTCCATCCTCCCATCCTTCTATCCTTGCATCCATCCTTGCATCCTTCCATCCTTGCATCCTTCCATCTTTGCATCCTTCCATCCTCCCATCCTTCTATCCTTGCATCCTTCCATCCTTGCATCCTTCCATCTTTGCATCTTTCCATCCTCCCATCCTTGCATCCTTGCTTCCATCCTTGCATCCTTCCATCCTTGCTTCCATCCTTGCATCCTTCCATCTTTGCATCCTTCCATCCTCCCATCCTTCTATCCTTGCCTCCATCCTTGCATCCTTCCATCCTTGCATCCTTCCATCTTTGCACCCCCCCCCCTCCCCCTCCCCCCCTACAAAGTCATGTGACTTGAGAGGTGTGTAATTCAAAGAGAAGCTGACACATTAAAGAACACCATGTCAACATAGCCAGGGTGTGTGTGTGTGTGTGTGTGTGTGTGTGTGTGTGTGTGTGTGTGTGTGTGTGTGTGTGTGTGTGTGTGTGTGTGTACATGTGTGTGTGTGTACGTGTGTTTGTGTTTGTTGGCCCCTGCAGTGTGAACACACACACACACACACGTACACACGCACACGTACACACACACACACGCGTACACACATACACACACACACACACACACACACACACACACACACACACACACACACACGTACGTACACAGAGGGGTGTGAGTGAGCAGGTTTAAGGTGTGACAGTCTAACTACTGCAGCTGCCATGGTGACAGAGGCCCCGCCCCTCCATGCTTCTGTGCTGAATGACAACATCCTCTTTTTGTGTCCCACCTGCTCCTCACATTCCTTATCCGGCTGCAAACACACCGTGTCCTGTCGTGCGCCGTCAACACTCCTGTGTGCTGTCTTCATTAAGACGAGCAGAACAAGGAGGAGCAACATGTGAGGCAGGATGTCCAGGATTATGTCAGCGCCGTAAACCCCCGATTATTATGGGCTGTCAGTCTCTGAGCACTCACACACGTCAAAACAACTCATTCACACTCCAAACAATTCCCCGTTTCATCTTCTTGGCTTGGAATTCTAATCTAAATACACTACATTTAAATTAATCATGTATTTATATATATATATATATATATATATATATATATATATATATATATATATATATATATATATATATATATATATATATATATATGTCTTAATAAGGTTATCCAAAAAATAGTGCTTGATACCGTAGTAGAGCGCAATATATGTATGTGTGGGGAAAAAAATCACAAGACTACTTCATCTCTACAGGCCTGTTTCATGAGGGGTTCCCTCAATCATCAGGAGATTTTAATGGGAGCATTCACATACCATGGTTTATATAGGGCACAGAGTGGGTGGGTACAGGCTGGCGTAGGGGCGTGGTGATTGGCTCATGTGTTACCTAGGAGGTGTTTCCGTCTGTGGCGGCATGCTGATACAATTTCGCTGCGCTTGTTGAGGGATGACAGGTCTGGACGGTAAATAATAAACAGTTTCTCTTTCAAGCATAGGTTGCATCTTTTATTACCACTATTGTAAGGTGTGCTGGATGCAAGAATTTGCCATGTTATTGAATATTCAACATTATTGTCTTTGAGGTCCCAAATGTGTTTGCGGAGTTCTGTGGTATTCCGCAGGTTTTGGTTCCTGAAAGAAGCCTTGTGATTGTTCCATCTGGTTTTGAACTCTCCCTCGGTTAATCCTACATATGTGTCGGATGTGTTAATGTCCTTGCGTGTTACCTTAGATTGGTAGACAACTGATGTTTGTAAGCACCCCCCGTTGAGGGGGCAATCAGGTTTCTTTCGACAGTTGCAGCCTTTGTTGGTTTTGGAGTCGCTCTGTCCGGGGGCCGACGGCTCATTTGCAATTGTTTTGTTGTGGTTTGAGATGATTTGTCGTATATTGTTCATGCAGCTGTAGCTCAATTTAATGTTGTTCTTGTTGAATACTTTTCTTAGGGTGTTGTCTTTGGGAAAGTGTTTGTCAATCAGATTGAGGAATTTGTGTCCAATGTTCGTTGAGACGTTTTTGCTGTATGGGGGGTTGTACCAGATGATGTCGTTCCGTTTTCTGTTCTTCTTTGGCTGGTTTCCTGGCGTGGGTTCATAGGTGAGGGTGAAATTGTATCCGCTTTCATCAAGGGCTTTTTGGTACGGGGGGGTTGCTTGGTCAAATTCAGCTTTGCTAGATGACAGCATCGATAGCCTTTTATTGATTCCGGTAGGTATCCTTTTCGTGGTGGTGGGTGGGTGGTTGCTGTCATGGTGCACGTATTGGAGTGTTGTGTTGGGTTTCGTGAATGGTTGGTAGCTGTTATTTCTCAGGTTGAAAGTGACGTCAAGGAAGTTGACGGTTTGCTTGTTGGCTTCAATCGTGATCCGTAGGCCGTTCTCTTTGAAAATTTGGCATATGCGCTTCTTGGTATTCTCGCTGCTCCTTGGTGAGGCGCGACACACTGCCAGTCCGTCATCACGGTAAATACCAAGGTTCAGATTGAGGCTAGCGAGCTGGGAGAGGAGGAAACTCCCAACGAGTTCACACGTTTCTGCTCCATCAAAACTTCCCATAGTGACGTCAAATGTTGCATTGTTCTTTTTATATATGTATATATATATATATATATATATATATATATATATATATATATATTAGCCTTTTTTTATGGTTAAAAACGCTTCATTCAGGGTCAGATTACGTATAGAAAATGCTTTGTTACTGATAACACGGAGCTAATATGTTGTGCTCAGATACAGTCGCGATCAAAAGTGTACATAGACTTGTAAAGAACATCATGTCATGGCTGTCTTGACTTTACAATCATTTCTATTTTGTTGTGATGTAGTGATTGGAGCACATACTTGTTGGTCACAAAAAAACATTCATGAAGTTTGCTTCTTTTATGAATTTATTATGGCTCTACTGAAAATGTGAGGGTCAAAAGTATACATACAGCAATGTTCATATTTGCTTACATGTCCCTTGGCAAGTTGACCTGCAATAAGGCGCTTTTGGTAGCCATCCACAAGCTTCTGCTTGACCACTTGACCACTAAATTGCTGCAGTTCAGCTAAATGTGTTGCTTTTCTGACATGGACTTGTTTCTTCAGCATTGTCCACACCTTTAAGTCAGGACTTTGGGAAGGCCATTCTAAAACCTTCATTCTGGCCTGATTTAGCCATTCCTTTACCACTTTTGAGGTGTGTTTGGGGTCATTGTCCTGTTGGAACACCCAACTGCGCCCAAGACCCAACCTCCGGGCTGATGATTTTAGCTTGTCCTGAATCCTCCTTTTTCATTGTCCCATTTAAAGCAGCAGTTCCATTGGCAGCTAAAACAGACCCAGAGCATAATACTACCACCACCATGCTTGACGGTAGGAATAATGTTCCTGGGACCTTTTCTCCTCCAAACATATTGCTGGGTATTGTGGCCAAACAGCTCCATTTTTGTTTCATCTGACATTACATGGACAAACATAAGACCTTCTGGAGGAAAGTTCTGTGGTCAGATAAGAGTTGTAGAAATGATTGTAAAGTCAAGACAGCCATGACATGATGTTCTTTACAAGTCTATGTACACTTTTGATTGCGACTGTAGTTTACCACTTGGACTGGTTGGAGTATCTTAAATGCACAAAATGAGTCAAAGTGGCATCGCAGCCTTCACACTTGCTGGACAAGGTTAATTTGATGTATAAATCAGAATGAATTCTCACTATTTATTCACATAACTCAAATAACCTTCGTTTGTCTCCCCCCAGCGGCCATGACTTCTCTGGCCAAGAACGGCAGTTTGTCCAGCCAGCGCCGGGTGAAGCTCTCCGACCACTCGGGTGTTGTGGGACTGCTACAGGTGGAGACGGGCCAGGTGTATTAGAACTGAAGTCATACTTGCCAACCTTGAGACCTCCGATTTCGGGAGGTGGGGGGCGTGGTCGGGGGGTGGGGAGGGGGCGTGGTTGGGGGACGTGGTTAAGAGGGGAGGAGTATATTTACAGCTAGAATTCACCAAGTCAAGTATTTCATATATATATATATATATATATATATATATATATATATATATATATATATATATATATAAGAAATACTTAACTTTCAGTGAATTCTAGCTATATATATATATATATATATATATATATATATATATATATATATATAAATAAAATAAATACTTGAATTTCAGTGTTCATTTATTTACACATATACACACATAACACTCATCTACTCATTGTTGAGTTAAGGGTTGAATTGTCCATCCTTGTTCTATTCTCTGTCACTATCTTTCTAACCATGCTGAACACCCTCTCTGATGATGCAATGCTGTGTGGCACGCACAAAAGTGCCTTCATCAAATGCACTAGAGTCTGGAATCTTCCATCTCTCCCTAGCATGGCCCAAAACCGGTCAATCTTTGCTTCCTGAGGAAGATCTTCACTGCCAAACACTTGGTAATCCACTACTTCTTCCCGGAGGCTATCTAGGTCCAATTGCAGCTGCGGCTTGGAACTTACAAGCGTATTTCTTCATCTTACTCGTCGTCGGCGTCGCCATGGCTGTATCTTCCTCCTTCTTCTGCTTCGTCTCCTTGTTGTGAGCGCAGTTGTGCACTCTCTAAAAGCCGTAGGTGAGCCATAAATTACTTAAGTATTTAAAGTTGAAGTAAGTTAAAGTCCCAATGATTGTCACACACACACTAGGTGTGGTGAAATTTGTCCTCCGCATTTGACCCATCCCCTTGTTCACCCCCTGGAAGGTGAGGGGAGCAGTGGGCAGCAGCGGTTTATGGGAACTTTAATTATTGTGTATATGTTTATTTGTCTAATATTTAACGTGACTGCTGTTGTTGTGTGTTGTTGCCGCGCTGGGAGGACGTTAATGAAACTGTCTAACAATAAACCCACATAAGAAACCAAGCCCTCAATCATTCTACAGTTACAACGTGATTGGGCAGGCACACTGTTTATATTGTGGGAAAGCGGACGTGAAAACAGGCTGTCGACACGTCGCTCAGGTCCGCATGGAGCTGGAGGGGGCGTGGCCTCCAGCTCCGCCAGAATTTCGGGAGAAAATTTGTCCCGGGAGGTTTTCGGGAGAGGCGCTGAATTTTGGGAGTCTCCCGGGAGGGTTGGCAAGTATGACTGAAGTCCACCATCATCACTCATCAATTTCCTGATACTATTTCAACACAATAAAACTACACTGTCACAAATATCATAATGATCATGTTGGAATATTCAGCTGCCCCGATGGGACCGAATGATGACGACGTATGTTTGTAATCATGTTTTTGTATTTGGTTTCTTCATAGACACATTTCTCACTTTTTGCTCTGAAAATTCATCAGTTAAACAAAACATGGATTTGCCATCCGCCATAAATATTGTGGCTTCAGTTTTGTGCAGGGAACGGATGGTATTGTTTACATGTCACCCCATACCGCTACCAAATCGGCACTTACGGGTGCCTAAATGGTGAAAAAAAATAAAATAAAAAAATATATTTTGTTTGAAAAAGCAATGCCTCTTTATTTGTAGGGAATTTTGCGACATTTAAGTTGAACACACAAGTTTAAAAAAAGGAAAAGTAAATGATAAAAATATTATATATATTAAAAATAATATTATAAAATTATATAAGTTTTTTTTTTTTAATAACTTTTATTAACCATAACTAACTAACTAAAACAACATAATCCTCCCTCAAGGCGCTCAAAAAAACACTTCCTCATTCTCGACCAATCACCTTTAAGGTGCGGTACATTCGTCAAAATGGGAACTCTGGTCATCAGTAATAACGTAAACACCAGCTGGTCGTTACAATACATTCAAAAATAATAAATACAATTCACAACATATTTTTATAATTAACGTAGCAATAAAACTCCATCAATAAAGAAAAACATTCATTATTGAAAAAACGACCATACTTGTTATCAAGGGGATTGTCAAATTTCCGGGGATTTTAAACGCCCCTCACAAATCGTGACAGTGATTGGTGCATAATAAGGAAGTGCAGTAGTTGGACATGTTCTAAGGGTACGGCCGCCATCTTGGAGTGGTGATCCGCTCCACTCAGTGCAATTCATTTGGCAGGAGCAATGAACTGTCATTCATCTTACCTCACTGAATAACACTGATTTTCACGCGTTTTTTTGTCATACGTGTAGCTATGATGAAGGACACATGTTTTATTATTCATAGTTTGCTTAACAGTAATAAAATATTCTTATATGCTATAAGTGACCAGACGTCCCAGATCAAAACTGGGAATACAATCCCAGAGAAGGGTCAGCTATTTTTATTCCCCTGATTCCTATTTTCAACAGTCCGCTCATTTGAGCAGGAAAAGGCTGAACACCATCTTTGTTTTCCACCTGTCAACTGTCAGTTTATCATCTTTGTTTTCTACCTGTCAACTGTCAGTTTAGCATCTTTGTTTTCTACCTGTCAACTGTCAGTTTAGCATCTTTGTTTACTACCTGTCAACTCTAAGTTTAGCATCTTTGTTTTCTACCAATCAACTGTCAGTTTAGCATCTTTGTTTTCTACTTGTCAACTGTCAGTTTAGCATCTTTGTTTTCTACCTGTCAACGGTCAGTCTAGCATCTTTGTTTTATACTTGTCAACTGTCAGTTTAGCATCTTTGTTTTCTTCCTGTCAACTGTCAGTTTAGCATCTTTGTTTTCTACCTGTCAACTGTCAGTTTAGCATCTTTGTTTTCTACCTGTCAACTGTCAGTTTAGCATCTTTGTTTTCTACCTGTCAACTGTCAGTTTAGCATCTTTGTTTTCTACCAGTCAACTGTCAGTTTAGCATCTTTGTTTTCTACCTGTCAACTGTCAGTTTAGCATCTTTGTTTTCTACCCATCAACTGTCAGTTTAGCATCTTTGTTTTCTACCTGTCAACTGTCAGTTCAGCATCTTTGTTTTCTACCTGTCAACGGTCAGTCTAGCATCTTTGTTTTATACTTGTCAACTGTCAGTTTAGCATCTTTGTTTTCTTCCTGTCAACTGTCAGTTTAGCATCTTTGTTTTCTACCTGTCAACTGTCAGTTTAGCATCTTTGTTTTCTACCTGTCAACTCTAAGTTTAGCATCTTTGTTTTCTACCTGTCAACTGTCAGTTTAGCATCTTTGTTTTCTACTTGTCAACTGTCAGTTTAGCATCTTTGTTTTCTACCTGTCAACGGTCAGTTTAGTATCTTTGTTTTCTACATGTCAACTGTCAGTTTAGTATCTTTGTTTTCTACTTGTCAACTGTCAGTTTAGCATCTTTGTTTTCTACCTGTCAACAGACAGTTTAGCATCTTTGTTTTCTACTTGTCAACTGTCAGTTTAGCATCTTTGTTTTCTACCTGTCAACTGTCAGTTTAGCATCTTTGTTTTCTACCTGTCAACTGTCAGTTTAGCATCTTTGTTTTCTACTTGTCAACGGTCAGTTTAGCATCTTTGTTTTCTACATGTCAACTGTCAGTTTAGCATCTTTGTTTTCTACGTGTCAACTGTCAGTTTAGGCTGCTCGCCGGGTCCTCATCACCACTTCAAGATGGCGGGCCAATTTCTCGCATCACAGTAGCCAATGCTGCATATCTACTTATAACATGTCTATGGGAGCAACAACAAGACTTGATTTGTTACAGGTTGTTCTTCTTGCCTCGTTTGAGTGCCGCTCAGAAACACATTTAATTGGCAAACATGACACTGATTGGCTAATTGGTTAAACCTGCTTTTTTGAAACTCACGTGTTGCTGCTCATGATGAGTATTGAGGAAAAAGTGTTCGCAGAAGGGCTCTGTGACTCAAAACTGTCGTCGCGATGATTTCTGGAAGGTACACGAGTGAAGGAAAACCTGCCGAATGTACAAAGAATAATTTGCACAAGTGAACATTGTGTCAACTTTCCTAAATCACGACAAGCATGTTTTTACAAGGCTTCTGATCAAAGCAATGATTGGACGAGAGTCCTGTTAGCCCCGCCCACTGCCTTTGATAGCTTAGTTTGACAGGTCAATTAATTAATTCATTAATCCTTTTTTAAAAATTATTAATAATGAAAATATCATAGAATATTATATATATTTATAATATATAATTGTGTAGATTTAATTATAATCATATTTTTATTTATAGTAATTATATATGTATATATATATATATATATATATATATATATATATATATATATATATATATATATATATATATACATACATATATATTTAACAACATATAACAATTAATACAAATAATTTACTGATACAAATTTTTAATAATTTAACAATTTAATTATTTCATGAAATAAATCACTATATGATGAAATAATTAAATTATGAAAAATTTAATCAATAAAGATTGAAATAATTAAATGTATTTTTACAATAAATAAAGACAACACATTTATGCATTTAATTAAGTGTAACAAATAATTTACTAATAAAAATTGTAAATAATTTAACAAGTTAATTATTTCATAAAATAAATCACTATATGATGAAATAATTAAATCAATAAAGATTGAAATAAATGTACTCTTACTATAAATAAATGAAAGAAAACACATTTATGCATTTAATTTAATGTAACAAATAATTTACTAATACAAATTGTAAATAATTTAACAAGTTAATTATTTCATGAAATAAATCACTATATGATGAAATAAATCAATAAAGATTGAAATAAATGTACTCTTACTATAAATAAATGAATGAAAACACATTTATGTATTTAATTTAATGTAATAAACAATTTACTAATAAAAATTGTAAATAATTTAACAAGTTAAATATTTCATAAAATAAATCACTATATGATGAAATAATTAAATCTAATAAAAATTGTAAATAATTTAACAAGTTAAATATTTTATAAAATAAATCACTATATGATGAAATAATTAAATCAATAAAGATTGAAATAAATGTACTCTTACTATAAATAAATGAAAGAAAACACATTTATGTATTTAATTTAATGTAACAAATAATTTACTAATAAAAATTGTAAATAATTTAACAAATTAAATATTTCATAAAATAAATCACTATATGATGAAATAATTAAATCAATAAAGATTGAAATAAATGTACTCTTACTATAAATAAATGAAAGAAAACACATTTATGTATTTAATTTAATGTAATAAATAATTTACTAATAAAAATTGTAAATAATTTAACAAGTTAAATGTTTCATAAAATAAATCACTATATGATGAAATAATTAAATCAATAAAGATTGAAATAAATGTACTCTTACTATAAATAAATGAAAGAAAACACATTTATGTATTTAATTTAATGTAATAAATAATTTACTAATAAAAATTGTAAATAATTTAACAAGTTAAATATTTCATAAAATAAATCACTATATGATGAAATAATTAAATCAATAAAGATTGAAATAAATGTACTCTTACTATAAATAAATGAAAGAAAACACATTTATGTATTTAATTTAATGTAACAAATAATTTACTAATAAAAATTGTAAATAATTTAACAAGTTAATTATTTCATGAAATAAATCACTTTATGATGAAATAATTAAATAAATAAAGATTGAAATAAATGTACTCTTACTATAAATAAATGAAAGACAACACATTTATGTATTTAATTTAATGTAACAAATAATTTACTAATAAAAATTGTAAATAATTTAACAAGTTAATTATTTCATGAAATAAATCACTATATGATGAAATAATTAAATCAATAAAGATTGAAATAAATGTACTCTTACTATAAATAAATGAAAGAAAACACATTTATGTATTTAATTTAATGTAACAAATAATTTACTAATAAAAATTGTAAATAATTTAACAAGTTAATTATTTCATGAAATAAATCACTATATGATTAAATAATTAAATCAATAGATTGAAATAAATGTACTCTTACTATAAATAAATGAAAGACAACACATTTATGTATTTAATTTAATGTAACAAATAATTTACTAATAAAAATTGTAAATAATTTAACAAGTTAATTATTTCATGAAATAAATCACTATATGATGAAATAATTAAATCAATAAAGATTGAAATAAATGTACTCTTACTATAAATAAATGAAAGAAAACACATTTATGTATTTAATTTAATGTAATAAATATTTTACTAATAAAAATTGTAAATAATTTAACAAGTTGAATATTTCATAAAATAAATCACTATATGATGAAATAATTAAATCAATAAAGATTGAAATAAATGTACTCTTACTATAAATAAATGAAAGAAAACACATTTATGTATTTAATTTAATGTAATAAATAATTTACTAATAAAAATTGTAATTAATTTAACAAGTTAAATATTTCATAAAATAAATCACTATATGATGAAATAATTAAATCAATAAAGATTGAAATAAATGTACTCTTACTATAAATAAATTAAAGACAACACATTTATGTATTTAATTTAATGTAACAAATAATTTACTAATAAAAATTGTAAATAATTTAACAAGTTAAATATTTCATAAAATAAATCACTATATGATGAAATAATTAAATCAATAAAGATTGAAATAAATGTACTCTTACTATAAATAAATGAAAGACAACACATTTATGTATTTAATTTAATGTAACAAATAATTTACTAATAAAAATTGTAAATAATTTAACAAGTTAATTATTTCATGAAATAAATCACTATATGATGAAATAATTAAATCAATAAAGATTGAAATAAATGTACTCTTACTATAAATAAATGAAAGACAACACATTTATGTATTTAATTTAATGTAATAAATAATTTACTAATAAAAATTGTAAATAATTTAACAAGTTAATTATTTCATGAAATAAATCACTATATGATGAAATAATTAAATCAATAAAGATTGAAATAAATGTACTCTTACTATAAATAAATGAAAGAAAACACATTTATGTATTTAATTTAATGTAATAAATAATTTACTAATAACAATTGTAAATAATTTAACAAGTTAAAATATTTCATAAATTAAATCAATAAAGATTGAAATAAATGTACTCTTACTATAAATAAATGAAAGAAAACACATTTATGTATTTAATTTAATGTAATAAATAATGTACTAATAAAAATTGTAAATAATTTAACAAGTTAAATATTTTATGAAATAAATCACTATATGATGAAATAATTAAATCAAAGATTGAAATAAATGTACTCTTACTATAAATAAATGAAAGAAAACACATTTATGTATTTAATTTAATGTAACAAATTTACTAATACAAATTGTAAATAATTTAACAAGTTAAATATTTCATAAAATAAATCACTATATGATGAAATAATTATATCAATAAAGATTGAAATAAATGTACTCTTACTATAAATAAATGAAAGAAAACACATTTATGTATTTAATTTAATGTAATAAATAATTTACTAATAAAAATTGTAAACAATTTAACAAGTTAATTATTTCATGAAATAAATCACTATATGATTAAATAATTAAATCAATAAAGATTGAAATAAATGTACTTTTACTATAAATAAATGAAAGACAACACATTTATGTATTTAATTTAATGTAACAAATAATTTACTAATAAAAATTGTAAATAATTTAACAAGTTAAATATTTCATAAAATAAATCACTATATGATGAAATAATTAAATCAATAAAGATTGAAATAAATGTACTCTTACTATAAATAAATGAAAGACAACACATTTATGTATTTAATTTAATGTAACAAATAATTTACTAATAAAAATTGTAAATAATTTAACAAGTTAAATATTTCATAAAATAAATCACTATATGATGAAATAATTAAATCAATAAAGATTGAAATAAATGTACTCTTACTATAAATAAATGAAAACACATTTATGTATTTAATTTAATGTAACAAATAATTTACTAATAAAAATTGTAAATAATTTAACAAGTTAAATATTTCATAAAATAAATCACTATATGATGAAATAATTAAATCAATAAAGATTGAAATAAATGTACTCTTACTATAAATAAATGAAAGAAAACACATTTATGTATTTAATTTAATGTAACAAATAATTTACTAATAAAAATTGTAAATAATTTAACAAGTTAATTATTTCATAAAATAAATCACTATATGATGAAATAATTAAATCAATAAAGATTGAAATAAATGTACTCTTACTATAAATAAATGAAAGAAAACACATTTATGTATTTAATTTAATGTAATAAATAATTTACTAATAAAAAATTGTAAATAATTTAACAAGTTAATTATTTCATGAAATAAATCACTATATGATGAAATAATTAAATCAATAAAGATTGAAATAAATGTACTCTTACTATAAATAAATGAACGAAAACACATGTATGTATTTAATTTAATGTAACAAATAATTTACTAATAAAAATTGTAAATAATTTAACAAGTTAATTATTTCATGAAATAAATCACTATATGATGAAATAATTAAATCAATAAAGATTGAAATAAATGTACTCTTACTATACATAAATGAAAGAAAACACATTTATGTATTTAATTTAATGTAATAAATAATTTACTAATAAAAAATTGTAAATAATTTAACAAGTTAAATATTTCATAAAATAAATCACTATTTGATGAAATAATTAAATCAATAAAGATTGAAATAAATGTACTCTTCCTATAAATAAATGAAAGACAACACATTTATGTATTTAATTTAATGTAATAAATAATTTACTAATAAAAATTGTAAATAATTTAACAAGTTAAATATTTCATAAAATAAATCACTATATGATGAAATAATTAAATCAATAAAGATTGAAATAAATGTACTCTTACTATAAATAAATGAAAGACAACACATTTATGTATTTAATTTAATGTAACAAATAATTTACTAATACAAATTGTAAATAATTTAACAAGTTAATTATTTCATGAAATAAATCACTATATGATTAAATAATTAAATCAATAAAGATTGAAATAAATGTACTCTTACTATAAATAAATGAAAGAAAACACATTTATGTATTTAATTTAATGTAACAAATAATTTACTAATAAAAATTGTAAATAATTTAACAAGTTAAATATTTCATAAAATAAATCACTATATGATGAAATAATTAAATCAATAAAGATTGAAATAAATGTACTCTTACTATAAATAAATGAAAGAAAACACATTTATGTATTTAATTTAATGTAATAAATAATTTACTAATAAAAATTGTAAATAATTTAACAAGTTAAATATTTCATAAAATAAATCACTATATGATGAAATAATTAAATCAATAAAGATTGAAATAAATGTACTCTTACTATAAATAAATGAAAGAAAACACATTTATGTATTTAATATTTAATTTAATGTAATAAATAATTTACTAATAAAAATTGTAAATAATTTAACAAGTTAAATATTTCATAAAATAAATCACTATATGATGAAATAATTAAATCAATAAAGATTGAAATAAATGTACTCTTACTATAAATAAATGAAAACACATTTATGTATTTAATTTAATGTAATAAATAATTTACTAATAAAAATTGTAAATAATTTAACAAGTTAAATATTTCATAAAATAAATCACTATATGATGAAATAATTAAATCAATAAAGATTGAAATAAATGTACTCTTACTATAAATAAATGAAAGAAAACACATTTATGTATTTAATTTAATGTAATAAATAATTTACTAATAAAAATTGTAAATAATTTAACAAGTTAAATATTTCATAAAATAACTCACTATATGATGAAATAATTAAATCAATAAAGATTGAAATAAATGTACTCTTACTATAAATAAATGAAAGAAAACACATTTATGTATTTAATTTAATGTAATAAATAATTTACTAATAAAAATTGTAAATAATTTAACAAGTTAAATATTTCATAAAATAAATCACTATATGATGAAATAATTAAATCAATAAAGATTGAAATAAATGTACTCTTCCTATAAATAAATGAAAGACAACACATTTATGTATTTAATTTAATGTAACAAATAATTTACTAATAAAAATTGTAAATAATTTAACAAGTTAAATATTTCATAAAATAAATCACTATATGATGAAATAATTAAATCAATAAAGATTGAAATAAATGTACTCTTACTATAAATAAATGAAAGAAAACACATTTATGTATTTAATTTAATGTAACAAATAATTTACTAATAAAAATTGTAAATAATTTAACAAGTTAAATATTTCATAAAATAAATCACTATATGATGAAATAATTAAATCAATAAAGATTGAAATAAATGTACTCTTACTATAAATAAATGAAAGAAAACACATTTATGTATTTAATTTAATGTAATAAATAATTTACTAATAAAAATTGTAAATAATTTAACAAGTTAAATATTTCATAAAGTAAATCACTATATGATGAAATAATTAAATCAATAAAGATTGAAATAAATGTACTCTTACTATAAATAAATGAAAACACATTTATGTATTTAATTTAATGTAATAAATAATTTACTAATAAAAATTGTAAATAATTTAACAAGTTAAATATTTCATAAAATAACTCACTATATGATGAAATAATTAAATCAATAAAGATTGAAATAAATGTACTCTTACTATAAATAAATGAAAGAAAACACATTTATGTATTTAATTTAATGTAATAAATAATTTACTAATAAAAATTGTAAATAATTTAACAAGTTAAATATTTCATAAAATAAATCACTATATGATGAAATAATTAAATCAATAAAGATTGAAATAAATGTACTCTTCCTATAAATAAATGAAAGACAACACATTTATGTATTTAATTTAATGTAACAAATAATTTACTAATAAAAATTGTAAATAATTTAACAAGTTAAATATTTCATAAAATAAATCACTATATGATGAAATAATTAAATCAATAAAGATTGAAATAAATGTACTCTTACTATAAATAAATGAAAGAAAACACATTTATGTATTTAATTTAATGTAATAAATAATTTACTAATAAAAATTGTAAATAATTTAACAAGTTAAATATTTCATAAAATAAATCACTATATGATGAAGTAATTAAATCAAAGATTGAAATAAATGTACTCTTACTATAAATAAATGAAAGACAACACATTTATGTATTTAATTTAATGTAACAAATAATTTACTAATAAAAATTGTAAATAATTTAACAAGTTAATTATTTCATAAAATAAATCACTATATGATGAAATAATTAAATCAATAAAGATTGAAATAAATGTACTCTTACTATAAATAAATGAAAGAAAACACATTTATGTATTTAATTTAATGTAATAAATAATTTAACAAGTTAAATATTTCATAAAATAAATCACTATATGATGAAATAATTAAATCAATAAAGATTGAAATAAATGTACTCTTACTATAAATAAATGAAAGAAAACACATTTATGTATTTAATTTAATGTAGTAAATAATTTACTAATAACAATTGTAAATAATTTAACAAGTTAAATATTTCATAAAATAAATCACTATATGATGAAATAATTAAATCAATAAAGATTGAAATAAATGTACTCTTACTATAAATAAATGAAAGAAAACACATTTATGTATTTAATTTAATGTAATAAATAATTTACTAATAAAAATTGTAAATAATTTAACAAGTTAAATATTTCATAAAATAAATCACTATATGATGAAATAATTAAATCAATAAAGATTGAAATAAATGTACTCTTACTATAAATAAATGAAAGACAACACATTTATGTATTTAATTTAATGTAATAAATAATTTACTAATAAAAATTGTAAATAATTTAACAAGTTAAATATTTCATAAAATAAATCACTATATGAAATAATTAAATCAATAAAGATTGAAATAAATGTACTCTTACTATAAATAAATGAAAGAAAACACATTTATGTATTTAATTTAATGTAATAAATAATTTACTAATAAAAATTGTAAATAATTTAACAAGTTAAATATTTCATGAAATAAATCACTATATGATGAAATAGTTAAATCAATAAAGATTGAAATAAATGTACTCTTACTATAAATAAATGAAAGACAACACATTTATGCATTTAATTTAATGTAACAAATAATTTACTAATAAAAATTGTAAATAATTTAACAAGTTAAATATTTCATAAAATAAATCACTATATGATGAAATAATTAAATCAATAAAGATTGAAATAAATGTACTCTTACTATAAATAAATGAAAACACATTTATGTATTTAATTTAATGTAACAAATAATTTACTAATAAAAATTGTAAATAATTTAACAAGTTAAATATTTCATAAAATAAATCACTATATGATGAAATAATTAAATCAATAAAGATTGAAATAAATGTACTCTTACTATAAATAAATGAAAGAAAACACATTTATGTATTTAATTTAATGTAACAAATAATTTACTAATAAAAATTGTAAATAATTTAACAAGTTAATTATTTCATGAAATAAATCACTATATGATGAAATAATTAAATCAATAAAGATTGAAATAAATGTACTCTTACTATAAATAAATGAAAGAAAACACATTTATGTATTTAATTTAATGTAATAAATAATTTACTAATAAAAAATTGTAAATAATTTAACAAGTTAAATATTTCATAAAATAAATCACTATATGATGAAATAATTAAATCAATAAAGATTGAAATAAATGTACTCTTACTATAAATAAATGAAAGACAACACATTTATGTATTTAATTTAATGTAACAAATAATTTACTAATAAAAATTGTAAATAATTTAACAAGTTAATTATTTCATGAAATAAATCACTATATGATGAAATAATTAAATCAATAAAGATTGAAATAAATGTAC
Organism: Nerophis lumbriciformis; assembly: GCF_033978685.3. Lineage (NCBI taxonomy): Eukaryota > Metazoa > Chordata > Actinopteri > Syngnathiformes > Syngnathidae > Nerophis > Nerophis lumbriciformis. The sequence continues at coordinate 160,843 of NC_084548.2, forward strand.
TCTTACTATAAATAAATGAAAGACAACACATTTATGTATTTAATTTAATGTAATAAATAATTTACTAATAAAAATTGTAAATAATTTAACAAGTTAATTATTTCATGAAATAAATCACTATATGATGAAATAATTAAATCAATAAAGATTGAAATAAATGTACTCTTACTATAAATAAATGAAAGAAAACACATTTATGTATTTAATTTAATGTAATAAATAATTTACTAATAACAATTGTAAATAATTTAACAAGTTAAAATATTTCATAAATTAAATCAATAAAGATTGAAATAAATGTACTCTTACTATAAATAAATGAAAGAAAACACATTTATGTATTTAATTTAATGTAATAAATAATGTACTAATAAAAATTGTAAATAATTTAACAAGTTAAATATTTTATGAAATAAATCACTATATGATGAAATAATTAAATCAAAGATTGAAATAAATGTACTCTTACTATAAATAAATGAAAGAAAACACATTTATGTATTTAATTTAATGTAACAAATTTACTAATACAAATTGTAAATAATTTAACAAGTTAAATATTTCATAAAATAAATCACTATATGATGAAATAATTAAATCAATAAAGATTGAAATAAATGTACTCTTACTATAAATAAATGAAAGACAACACATTTATGTATTTAATTTAATGTAACAAATAATTTACTAATAAAAATTGTAAATAATTTAACAAGTTAAATATTTCATAAAATAAATCACTATATGATGAAATAATTAAATCAATAAAGATTGAAATAAATGTACTCTTACTATAAATAAATGAAAGAAAACACATGTATGTATTTAATTTAATGTAATAAATAATTTACTAATAAAAATTGTAAATAATTTAACAAGTTAAATATTTCATAAAATAAATCACTATATGATGAAATAATTAAATCAATAAAGATTGAAATAAATGTACTCTTACATTAAATAAATGAAAGACAACACATTTATGGATTTAATTACAATTATGACTCAAGGACACATTTAAGTAATTAAGATTTATTCAATTACCAAAGTCGGTACCATCCCTAACTTCCAGTCCGTTCTCATCACTGCAGGGCAACTTCCTCCAGTCTTCCTTCTCACTCGAAGTTCTCTCTTTCTTTTTACAGGATGGAGAACAACAAAGTATTCTTTTTCATCCAAAAAAAAAAAGGCAGAGTGTGTTCTCAAGGACGACACATTTAATGAAACCACCATCCATCCTTTATTCCGCTACACTTTTCTGGTACCCACTTTCGTCCGGTGTGAAGGAACCTTTTTTTTTGCCAGTTGTGACCAATCAATTCAAACAATAACATGGACTTGTTAAAAAACGGCAAAAACATAAAAAAAAGGTAGAAGAGCGTCGGCAGACTAATAAACTGTCAAATTAGGTCAATAATGGTCAGTTTTGCATGGTGAACATGATTATTAGTATTCTTACTGGAGATAAGGCTGCTTGGAACTAAACGTTGTAAAAGACTGACAAACTGCTCATAAACACGCAAAATAAGTGTAGTGAGGCTAGAGCTGGGCAATAAAAGGATATCAATACACATTGTCATCGATAAAAAAATGCCTTCCGTAAAACATTTGATCATTTTTTTTGTCCCCTTCTTGGCGGGAAGAAAAGGTGAAGTACGGAAGCAAGGTTGGTTGCACGAACAAAAGGCACTCGCTCTCTTGGCGACCGAGCAACACGGGAAGTGGGAGGGGACGACAGCCAATCGGTATCAACGATCAAGTTTGGTTGACTCTTTGCATGGAGTGAGAAGAGGAAGTCAAAATGAAGAAATTGTGGACAAAAGAGGAAAAGTCACCTGGTCAGTATGGAATTTTTTTTTTCCAAAGTCAGACCAATGTGGTGTGTACATGATGCAAGGCAAGAGCGCTAATACCACACCCCCTTAGCTCACCCTTTAGAGCACAGCTGTGACTTCCTGCCACGCAACCTGCAGAAAATAGTCCTTCTCTGTTTACATTTTGCACTATTTTCTTACATGTTCCTTATTTTTAAGAGCTTCTTGTTAAGTGTTCAATGTGATTTGACTATTTTGTTGACAGGCTAACCTCCTCCAACCTCTTCTCCGCCGCTCTCAGTCTGTGGAACGCTCTCCCTGACCACCTGAGGGCACCGCAGACTGTGAATGCTTTTAAAAAAGGCTTAAAAACCCTTCTTTTTTTAAAAAAAGCCTTTTTTTTTTTTAGATATATGTTTGCTAGTTCTAGCTACCGTATTTTCCGCACTATTAGCCGCACCTAAAAACCACAAATTTTCTCAAAAGCTGACAGTGCGCCTTATAACCCGGTGCGCTTTATATATGGATAAATATTAAGATTCATTTTCATAAAGTTTCGGTCTCGTAACTACGGTAAACAGCCGCCATCTTTTTTCCCGGTAGAACAGGAAGCGCTTCTTCTTCTACGCAAGCAACCGCCAAGGTAAGCACCCGCCCCCATAGAACAGGAAGCGCTTCTTCTTCTACTGTAAGCAACCACCCGCCCGCGTAGAAGAAGAAAAAGCGCGCGGATATTACCGTACGTTTCATTTCCTTTGTGTGTTTACATCTGTAAAGACCACAAAATAGCTCCTACTAAACGACAGGGATCCGGTTCATGAAAAGACGCAATCTCTCCATCCGCACACGGATTACTATTTCACAGCAACTGATATTCCTGTGAACCGCACTGTGGATACAACGGGAGCACGTACGGTGAATATTCGCACCACAGGGAATGAGAAGTCATCCTTCACTGTGGTTCTAGCTTGCCATGCTAATGGCCAGAAACTTCCACCCATGGTGATATTCAAAAGGAAGACCTTGCCAAAAGAGACCTTTCCAGCCGGCGTCATCATAAAAGCTAACTCGAAGGGATGGATGAAGAAAAGATGAGCGAGTGGTTAAGGTAAGTTTAAGTTTACGCGAAGAGGCCGGGTGGCTTTTTTCACGCAGCTTCGTCCATGTTGATATACGACTCCATGCGCGCCCACATCACGCTGGTTTTAATATATTATTAAAGTTTGACTGACCTATTTGACTGTTTTTTTGACATTCCTTTAGCGCAGTTAGATGCGGCTTACAACACGGAGCGGCTTATAGGTGGACAAAGTTTTGAAATATGCCGTTCATTGAAGGCGCGGCTTATAACCCAGGGCGCCTTATGGTGCGGAAAATACGGTATTAGGATGTTCTAGCTTTTATTTATTTTTTTACTATTTATTTCACTTGTTGGGGGTAGGTATTTGTGGTTCTAGCGTTGTTGTTTTGTTAAATGCACTGTAGCAATTTGAGATTGTTTGCTCAATGTAAAGTGCTTTTACAAATAAAATCTATTATTATTGTTGTTTTCCTTGCTTGTGTTGACATTTCCTTTCTGCCTCGATAGCGCAGAGGAAGTTACATTTCAAATAAAATATATTTTTTCTCCCGCTCCTTACTTTCCATAGGTCATAAAAATATCAATAATGATCCAGTTTGCAGCCGTATCGCCCAGCCTTAAGTACTCGAGGGTGTTTTTACGGAACGGAACGTACTTGACTTGAAAAAATAAATTATCTGGAAAAAAAAACAACAACTAAAAAAGTGAATACATGGACAGCTTGAGGCCGTTTGCTCCTGTGGTCAAAAAGTGCGTGGATTAAAAGGGGAAAAAAAGCCTCTCCTTGATGACGCCAACACAGTCCTGGCCGCCTTGCATGCTATACTCTGACTCTTCCACGGCAGACACAAACATCTCATGTGCAACATCTCTTTCCCTCAGTTTGTACTCCTTCCTGGAGGGGACTACGACACGCAGTCTTTACTGCCTCCCGGGGGGTCCCCGCTGGCCACTAAGTTACAAAGAAGTCTGCGCCGGCCCGCCTGGTAGTCCTCCTCGTCCACGTTGACCAACAGTTTGATGGCCTCGTGGCCCACGGCCTGCTTGAGGGAGTCCGTGATGAAGACTCCCTTCAGGGCCTCCAGCAGCGAGCCGTTGATGTAGTCCCTCCAGAAAGCGTCCAGGTAGGTGAGCTCGGAGAACTTGATGTCGCAGATGATGGAGCCCAGGTCCCGGGACTTGAGGATGGTGTTGGCCTGGTTGAAGCGCTCAAACTGCCGCTCCACCGCTTCCTGCTTGTTGGAGAAGATGTTGCCCTGCAGGGCAGAGTCGTGCTGGCAGTATTCTGCACGCACGCGCAGGCGGATGTCTGAGGAGCAAAGTGGCCGCCATTATTCTTGGGACAAAAGTCATTCTTTCAACAGGTGAGGAATATTACAGTTAAACACACACACACACACACACACACACACACACACACACACACACACACACACACATATATATATAAGTTAAAGTAGCAATGATTGTCTCACACACACACACACACACACACACACACACACACACACACACACACACACACACACACACACATATATATAAGTTAAAGTAGCAATGATTGTCTCACACACACACACACACACACACACACACACACACACACACACACATATATATAAGTTAAAGTAGCAATGATTGTCTCACACACACACACACACACACACACACACACACACACACACACACACACACACACACACATATATATATAAGTTAAAGTAGCAATGATTGTCTCACACACACACACACACACACACACACACACACACACACACACACACACACACACACACACACACACACACACACATATATATATATAAGTTAAAGTAGCAATGATTGTCACACACACACACACACACACACACACACACACACACACACACATATATATATATATAAGTTAAAGTAGCAATGATTGTCTCACACACACACACACACACACACACACACACACACACACACACACACACACACACACACACACACACACACACACACACACACACACACACACACACACACACATATATAAGTTAAAGTAGCAATGATTGTCACCCACACACACACACACACACACACATATATATAAGTTAAAGTAGCAATGATTGTCTCACACACACACACGCACACGCACACACACACACACACATGAACACACACACACACACACACATATATAAGTTAAAGTAGCAATGATTGTCACTCACACACACACACACACACATATATATATAAGTTAAAGTAGCAATGATTGTCACACACACACACACACACACACACACACACACACACACACACACACACACACACACACATATATAAGTTAAAGTAGCAATGATTGTCACTCACACACACACGCACACGCACACACACACATAAGTTAAAGTAGCAATGATTGTCACTCACACACACACACACACACACACGTTAAAGTACCAATGATTGTCTCACACACATACACACGCACACACACACACACACACACACACACACACACACACACACACACACACACACACACACACACACACACACACACACACACACACACACACACACACACACACACACACACACACACACACACACACACAGAGGTGTGGCAAAGTGATTCTCTGCATGTGACCCATCACCCTTGATCACCCTCTGTTTCACTTTTTATCTACCCAGTTTTACCTTCTATTTAACTTGCTTTACCTTATTTTACATTTTAATTACCTTATTTAACATTTTATTTAGCTTATTTTACCTTGTGTCTTCTTTTACCTTCTATTTAACTTATTAATAACTTTCACCGTTTATTTAACTTGTTTTAACTTATTTTACATTTGAATTACTTATTTTAGTTTTTATTTATCTTTTATTTTTACCTTCTATTTTACTAGTTTTACATTTTATTTAGCTTATTTTGCCTTTTATGTGTCTTCTTTTGCCTTCTATTTAACTTATTTACTTTCTTTTACTTTAAATTAACTTGTTTTACCTTCTTTTATATTTTAATTACTTATTTTAGTTTTTATTTATCTTTTGTTTCACCTTCTATTCAACTTGTAATTTTTTTTACCCCTCATTTAACTTATTTAACTATCTATTGACCCTTTTTTTTTTTTACATTCTTTTACTTTTCATTTACCTTCTGTTTAACTTTATCTACCCTGTTTTACCTTCTATTTAACTTGCTTTACCTTATTTTACATTTTAATTACCTTATTTAACATTTTAATTACCTTATTTAACATTTTATTTAGCTTATTTTACCTTGTATGTGTCTTCTTTTACCTTCTATTTAACTTATTAACTTTCACCTTTTATTTAACTTGTTTTAACTTATTTTACATTTTAATTACTTATTTTAGTTTATAATTATCTTTTGTTTTTACCTTCTGTTTTACTAGTTTTACCTTGGTTTATATTTTATTTAGCCTTTCATGTGTCTTCTTTTGCCTTCTATTTAACTTATTTCCTTTCTTTTACTTTAAATTAACTTGTTTTACCTTCTTTTATATTTTAATTACTTATTTTAGTTTTTATTTATCTTTTCTTTCACCTTCTATTCAACTTGTAATTTTTTTTACCCCTTATTTAACTTATTTAACTATCTATTGACCCTTTTTTTTTTTTTTACATTCTTTTACTTTTCATTTACCTTCTGTTTAACTTTATCTACCCTGTTTTACCTTCTATTTAACTTGCTTTACCTTATTTTACATTTTAATTACCTTATTTAACATTTTAATTACCTTATTTAACATTTTATTTAGCTTATTTTACCTTGTATGTGTCTTCTTTTACCTTCTATTTAACTTATTAACTTTCACCTTTTATTTAACTTGTTTTAACTTATTTTACATTTTAATTACTTATTTTGGTTTTTATTTATCTTTTATTTTTACCTTCTATTTTACTAGTTTTACCTTGGTTTACATTTCATTTAGCTTATTTTGCCTTCTATTTAACTTATTTCCTTTCTTTTACTTTAAATTAACTTGTTTTACCTTCTTTTATATTTTAATTACTTATTTTAGTTTTTATTTATCTTTTCTTTCACCTTCTATTCAACTTGTAATTTTTTTTACCCCTTATTTAACTTATTTAACTATCTATTGACCCTTTTTTTTTTTTTTACATTCTTTTACTTTTCATTTACCTTCTGTTTAACTTTATCTACCCAGTTTTACCTTCTATTTAACTTGCTTTACCTTATTTTACATTTTAATTACCTTATTTAACATTTTATTTAGCTAATTTTACCTTGTATGTGTCTTCTTTTACCTTCTATTTAACTTGTTAACTTTCACCTTTTATTTAACTTGTTTGAACTTATTTTACATTTTAATTACTTATTTTGGTTTTTATTTATCTTTTATTTTTACCTTCTATTTTACTAGTTTTACCTTGGTTTACATTTTATTTAGCCTTTTATGTGTCTTCTTTTGCCTTCTATTTAACTTATTTCCTTTCTTTTACTTTAAATTAACTTGTTTTACCTTCTTTTATATTTTAATTACTTATTTTAGTTTTTATTTATCTTTTCTTTCACCTTCTATTCAACTTGTAATTTTTTTTTACCCCTTATTTAACTATCTATTGACCCTTCTTTTTTTTTTTTTACATTCTTTTACTTTTCATTTACCTTCTGTTTCACTTTTTATCTACCCTGTTTTACCTTCTATTTAACTTGCTTTACCTTATTTTACATTTTAATTACCTTATTTAACATTTTATTTAGCTTATTTTACCTTGTATGTGTCTTCTTTTACCTTCTATTTAACTTATTAACTTTCACCTTTTATTTAACTTGTTTTAACTTATTTTACATTTTAATTACTTATTTTAGTTTTTATTTATCTTTTGTTTGTACCTTCTATTTTACTAGTTTTACCTTGGTTTACATTTTATTTAGCTTATTTTGCCTTCTATTTAACTTATTTCCTTTCTTTTACTTTAAATTAACTTGTTTTACCTTCTTTTATATTTTAATTACTTATTTTAGTTTTTATGTATCTTTTCTTTCACCTTCTATTCAACTTGTAATTTTTTTTTACCCCTTATTTAACTATCTATTGACCCTTTTTTTTTTACATTCTTTTACTTTTCATTTACCTTCTGTTTAACTTTATCTACCCTGTTTTACCTTCTATTTAACTTGCTTTACCTTATTTTACATTATAATGACCTTATTTAACATTTTATTTAGCTTATTTTACCTTGTATGTGTCTTCTTTTACCTTCTATTTAACTTATTAACTTTCACCTTTTATTTAACTTGTCTTAACTTATTTTACATTTGAATTACTTATTTTGGTTTTTATTTATCTTTTATTTTTACCTTCTATTTGACTAGTTTTACATTTTATTTAGCTTATTTTGCCTTTTATGTGTCTTCTTTTGCCTTCTATTTAACTTATTTCCTTTCTTTTACTTTAAATTAACTTGTTTTACCTTCTTTTATATTTTAATTACTTATTTTAGTTTTTATTTATCTTTTCTTTCACCTTCTATTCAACTTGTAATTTTTTTTACCCCTTATTTAACTTATTTAACTATCTATTGACCCTTTTTTTTTTACATTCTTTTACTTTTCATTTACCTTCTGTTTAACTTTATCTACCCAGTTTTACCTTCTATTTAACTTGCTTTACCTTATTTTACATTTTAATGACCTTATTTAACATTTTATTTAGCTTATTTTACCTTGTATGTGTCTTCTTTTACCTTCTATTTAACTTATTAACTTTCACCTTTTATTTAACTTGTTTTAACTTATTTTACATTTTAATTACTTACTTTAGTTTTTATTTATCTTTTATTTTTACCTTCTATTTTACTAGTTTTACATTTTATTTAGCTTATTTTGCCTTTTATGTGTCTTCTTTTGCCTTCTATTTAACTCATTTCCTTTCTTTTACTTTAAATTAACTTGTTTTACCTTCTTTTATATTTTAATTACTTATTTTCTTTCACCTTCTATTCAACTTGTAATTTTTTTTTACCCCTTATTTAACTTATTTAACTATCTATTGACCCTTCTTTTTTTTTTTTTTTACATTCTTTTACTTTTCATTTACCTTCTGTTTCACTTTTTATCTACCCTGTTTTACCTTCTATTTAACTTGCTTTACCTTATTTTACATTTTAATTACCTTATTTAACATTTTATTTAGCTTATTTTACCTTGTATGTGTCTTCTTTTACCTTCTATTTAACTTATTAACTTTCACCTTTTATTTAACTTGTTTTAACTTATTTTACATTTTAATTACTTATTTTAGTTTTTATTTATCTTTTATTTGTACCTTCTATTTTACTAGTTTTACCTTGGTTTACATTTTATTTAGCTTATTTTGCCTTCTATTTAACTTATTTCCTTTCTTTTACTTTAAATTAACTTGTTTTACCTTCTTTTATATTTTAATTACTTATTTTAGTTTTTATTTATCTTTTCTTTCACCTTCTATTCAACTTGTAATTTTTTTTTACCCCTTATTTAACTTATTTAACTATCTATTGACCCTTTTTTTTTTTTACATTCTTTTACTTTTCATTTACCCTTTATCTATCCTGCTTTACCTTCTATTTAACTTATTGACCTCCTTCTACATTTTATCTACCTTATTGTACTTTTTATTAAACTTGCTTTAAATGTTATTTACCTAATTTTACCTTGAATTAACCTTCTATTTAACTTTTTAATAAACCTTTCACTTTGAATTTACCTACTTTAACCTTTTATTTACTTATTTACCTTCTTTTACCTTATTTTTGCCTTCTATTGAACTTGTTTTACCTTCTTTTAACTTTTATTTAACATATTATACCTTGTATTTACTTGTATTAAATCATTGTACCTCTTTTACCTTAAAAGTCTTATGATATTAGTAGACGTGAGATGGCACTTAAGGATGTTTTTGACAAATGGCTGACTTGTCGGCCTTTGAGTAACATTTACGTGTCATTTTAAAGACTTGATGAAGGTTTGCAGGTGGAACAGAGGATTTGGCTTCCCTATGGGAGCAAATGTTTATCTTCTACCATCAAGCTGCTGCTTACCACACGTTTGCTTCTCCCTGAAGTCGGCGGAGGAATGGCTTCTCTTCCAGCTGCCGTTTGGTACCGGAGCTGCTGCTTTCATGCGGGACGGACCAACGTACGGACCTGCTGGCACACAGCACCTCATTTACACACTCTTCTTTACTTTGATACACCAGTACCACGGTATCACCTCCCATACCACACCACCATTGGAGATGTGAGTATTGGCTGATATTGAACCCATACAATATGTAGAATTTTCTTTTCTAACGTAGAATGTTAGAAAAGGTTTAATCGAGTGAAATGACACTAACCTGTTTATTATCAACCATGTGGTACACACGTATGCCTTCTTTAAGTAAGGGGTGCCCTTAAGACACAGTCAATGGAATGATGCGGACACGTTTGTTACTCGATTCTTTCTGCCCCTGAGACGTTGTATGTGTAATCATCTATACTTGTTTATATTGACAATTGTGCAGTACCATGTTTACCTTTCCTACATGACTAAGTGGTGCATTATTTTAGTCATGACTCATTGATCCATTAGTTTGTTGCATTATTTTAGTCATGACTCATTGATCCATTAGTTTGTTGCATTATTTTAGTCATGACTCATTGATCCATTAGTTTGTTGCATTATTTTAGTCATGACTCATTGATCCATTAGTTTGTTGCATTATTTTAGTCATGACTCATTGATCCATTAGTTTGTTGCATTATTTTAGTCATGACTCATTGATCCATTAGTTTGTTGCATTATTTTAGTCATGACTCATTGATCCATTAGTTTGGTGCATTATTTTAGTCATGACTCATTGATCCATTAGTTTGTTGCATTATTCTAGTCATGACTCATTGATCCATTAGTTTGTTGCATTATTTTAGTCATGACTCATTGATCCATTAGTTTGTTGCATTATTTTAGTCATGACTCATTGATCCATTAGTTTGTTGCATCATTTTAGTCATGACTCATTGATCCATTAGTTTGTTGCATTATTTTAGTCATGACTCATTGATCCATTAGTTTGTTCCATTAATGGAGTAATCGGGTAAAACACACTTTGTAGTATCAATGTGTATTTTAGGGGAAATAGTTGAAATACAAATTGTTTCTGCTTGCCATAACCTTCATTACCTTTTATTCACCCTTAATTAACTTTGTTTACCATCTATTGAACATGTTTTACCTCCTTTTAACTTTTATTGAACTTGTTTTACCGTCTTTTAACTTTTATTTAACTTATTCTACCTTTAATTTACCTTCAATTTACTTTAAAAAAAAATTATTTTACCTCCTTTACCTTATATTTATCTTGTTTTACATTTTATTTAGCTTATTTGACCTTTTATTTATCTTCCTTTACCTTCTATTTAACTTATTTACTTTCTTTTAACTTTTACTTAACTTGTTTCACCTTCTTTTACATTTTAAATACCGTCTTTAACTTTTTATTTATCTTTTGTTTTACCTCCTATTTAACTTGTTTTACATTTTATTTAGCTTATTCTACCTTTTATGTGTCTTCTTTTACCTTCTATTTAACTTATTAACTTTCACCTTTTACTTAACTTGTTTTAACTTATTTTACATTTTAATTACTTATTTTAGTTTTTATTTATCTTTTCTTTTACCTTCTATTTTACTAGTTTTACCTTGGTTTACATTTTATTTAGCCTATTTTACCTTTTATCTTCTTTTACCTTCTATACTTTCTTTTACCTTTAAATTAACTTGTTTTACCTTCTTTTCTATTTTAATTACTTATTTTAGTTTTTATTTATCTTTTGTTTCACCTTCTATTTAACTAGTAATTTTTTTACCGCTTATTTAACTTATTTGACTATTTATTGACCTTTTTTTTTTTTACATTCTTTTACTTTTCATTTACCTTCTGTTTAACTTTATCTACCCTGTTTTACCTTCTATTTAACTTGCTTTACCTTATTTTACATTTTATTGACCTTCTTCTATCTTTTATCTACCTTATTGTACCTTTTATTAAACTTGCTTTAAATGTTATTTACCTAATTTTACCTTGAATTAACCTTCTATTTAACTTTTTAATAAACCTTTTATTTTGAATTTACCTACTTTAACCTTTTGTTTACTTATTTACCTTTGTTTACCTTATTTTTGCCTTCTATTGAACTTGTTGTACCTTCTTTTAACTTTTATTTAACTTAATATACCTTTCATTTACCTTGTATTTACTTAAAAAAAATCATTGTACCTCTTTTACCTTCTATTGAACTTGTTGTACCTTGCTTACATTTTATTTAGCTTATTTTACCTTTTATTTGTTTTCTTTTACCTTCTATTTAACTTATTTACTTTATTTTACCTTATAATTAACTTGTTTGACCTTCTTTTACATTTTAATGACCTTATTTGACTTTTTATTTATCTTTTGTCTTACCTTCTATTTAACTTCTTTTATTTTTTATTTACCTTTTTTTTCTTTCTTTTTTTAACATTCTTTTACTTTTTATTCACCTTCTATTTAACTTTTTTATCTACCCTGGTTTACCTTCTATTTAACTTGCCTTACCTTATTTTACATTTTATTGACCTTCTACATTTTATCTCCATTATTGTACCTTTTATTAAACTTGCTTTAAAAATTTTATTTACCTAATTTTACCTTGAATTAACCTTCTATTTAACTTTTTAATAAACCTTTTACTTTGAATTTACCGACTTTAACCTTTTATTTACTTATTTACCTTCTTTTTGCCTTCTATTGAACTTGTTTTACCTTCTTTTATTTAACTTATACCTTTCATTTACCTTGTATTTACTTTTTTTTAATCATTGTACCTCTTTTACCTTCTATTGAACTTGTTGTACCTTGTTTACATTTCATTTAGCTTATTTGACCTTTTATTTGTTTTCTTTTACCTTCTATTTAACTTATATACTTTATTTTACCTTATAATTAACTTGTTTTACCTTATTTTACATTTTAATTACCTTATTTTACTTTTTATTTATCTTTTGTCTTACCTTCTATTTAACTTGTAATTTGTTTTACCCCTTATTTAACTTATTTTAGTTCTTATTTACTTTTTTTTAACATTCTTTTACTTGTTATTCACCTTCTATTTAACTTTTATTTAATCTACCCTGGTTTACCTTCTATTTTTAACTTGCTTTATCTTATTTTACATTTTATTTACCTTATTGTACCTTTTATTAAACTTGCTTTAAATGTTATTTACCTAATTTTACCTTGAATTTACCTTCTATTTAACTTTCTAATAAACATTTTACTTTGAATTTACCTTCTTTAACCTTTTATTGACTTATTTACCTTCTTTTACCTTATTTTTGCCTTCTATTGAACTTATTTTAACTTTTATTTAACTTATTATACCTTTCATTTACTTTTTTTTTAAATGTTTACCTCTTTTGCCTTCTATTGAACTTATTTTACCTTCTTTTAACTTTTATTTAACTTATTATACCTTTCATTTACTTTAAAAAAAAAAATGTTTACCTCTTTTGCCTTCTATTGAACTTGTTTTACCTTCTTTTTAACTTTTACATAACTTCTTATACCTTTCATTTACCTTCTATTTACTTTTTAAAACATAATTTTACCTCTTTTACCTTCTATTTAACTTGCCTTACCTCATTTTACATTTCATTGACCTTCTTCTACATTTTATCTCCCTTATTGAACCTTTTATTAAACTTGCTTTAAAAATTTTATTTACCTAATTTTACCTTGAATTAACCTTCTATTTAACTTTTTAATAAACCTTTTACTTTGAATTTACCGACTTTAACCTTTTATTTACTTATTTACCTTCTTTTTGCCTTCTATTGAACTTGTTTTACCTTCTTTTATTTAACTTATACCTTTCACTTACCTTGTATTTACTTTTTTTAAATCATTGTACCTCTTTTACCTTCTATTGATCTTGTTGTACCTTGTTTACATTTCATTTAGCTTATTTGACCTTTTATTTGTTTTCTTTTACCTTCTATTTAACTTATATACTTTATTTTACCTTATAATTAACTTGTTTTACCTTATTTTACATTTTAATTACCTTATTTTACTTCTCATTTATCTTTTGTCTTACCTTCTAATTAACCTGAAATTTGTTTTACCCCTTAAACTTATTTTAGTTATTATTTACCTTTTTTTTTAAACATTCTTTTACTTGTTATTCACCTTCTATTTAACTTTTTTTTAATCAACCCTGGTTTACCTTCTATTTTTAACTTGCTTTATCTTATTTTACATTTTATTGACCTTCTTCTATCTCTTATTTACCTTATTGTACCTTTTATTAAACTTGCTTTAAATGTTATTTACCTAATTTTACCTTGAATTTACCTTCTATTTAACTTTCTAATAAACATTTTACTTTGAATTTACCTTCTTTAACCTTTTATTGACTTATTTATTTACCTTCTTTTGCCTTCTATTGAACTTGTTTTACCTTCTTTTAACTTTTATTTAACTTATTATACCTTTCATTTACCTTGTATTTACTTCTTTTTTTTTTAATGTTTACCTCTTTTGCCTTCTATTGAATTTGTTTTACCTTCTTTTTAACTTTTACATAACTTCTTATACCTTTCATTTACCTTCTATTTACTTTTTAAAACATAATTTTACCTCTTTTACCTTCTATTGAACTTATTGTACCTTGGTTTACATTTTATTTAGCTTATTTTACCTTTTATTTGTCTTCTTTTACCTTCTATTAAACTTATTTACTTTATTTTACCTTATAATTAACTTTGACCTTCTTTTACATTTTAATGTGTGTGATACATGATGTATTTTACTTTTCAATGGTTAATCGACACCACAGAAAATAAATCAAAGCTATTTTTCTAATGGACTTTAATAAACGTAATGGATTAATGGTTGCAGCACGACGACTTGGAGGACATTAACTGGCTGCAGGACTGCTTATATCAGACATTTTACAATGTCCAATATTTGCCGATATCGTACCAATCTCTGATATCAACATGGGATGGGGACACTGCGTACGTGTGGTCAGGATGAAAAGAGAAGTAGACTTGCCTGTCATCCTGTGAGGCACACTTTCCCTGCTCTTCATGGCTCCTCTTGGTGAGATGTAGCGCACCGACGTCTCCTCCAGGTACTTGTCCACAGGATCTGGGCACACTGGCGCACACAAGTCATGTGAGAACACTATTTACATTCATGTAAGAAGAGTATGTCAGGAACTAAAGAAGGACATGTTGTCACTACTGCCCTCTGCTGCTTCCTGCCCAGCATTACAGCTGCCGTCTCTACTAGCTGACATTCAACAGTATCATTATGCGCTGATGAAATGATATTTAACACTTTTTACAAACTCAGGGAATTAGTACCTGGACAGAGTCAATAGTACTTTTTGCCTATGTTTATTTATTTCACACTATTGACTAAAGCTGGGGCAAAAAACTAAAAGTATTTGTCCACCTGCCTTGACTCACATATGAACTTGAAGTGTCATCCCATTCCTAACCCATAGGGTTCAATATGACCTTTTGCAGCTATTACAGCTTCACCTCTTCTGGGAAGGCTGTCCACAAGGTTGCGGAGTGTGTTCATAGGAATTTTCCACCATTCTTCCAGAAGCGCATTGGTGAGGTCACACACTGATGTGCCAGGCTCTCAGTCTCCAGGGTTTCCCACACATTCATTTATTTGTGGCGGCCCGCCACGATAGAATTACGTCCGCCACAAATGGATTTTTCGGCTTTTGACTCGCTCTACCGCTCATAAAAGCAATGAGACTCTGTCTGTGAATGGAGCTTGTAGTTACAACACCGGTGCAGTAGGTGGCGGTAGCTTACTATGCATTGTAACTCGCCAATAGCAATTCATTCACCTGGTGCGCCAGAAGAAGAAGAAGAAGAAGAAGAAGAAGAAGAAGAAGAAGAAGAAGAAGAAGAGGACGGAACGGACCGACCGGATGAAAATACGAGGGTAAGACGTCTTGGCGTTTCACCGACGTGAGCAGCCTGACGCTGCTTTATTAACATCGCCGCTGTTTGCTCGGGGGGCGGGGCAGACGCACGTAGTAACAGTCAGGTGTTTTCATTCGACGAGCTAACGTGTCCAGGTTATAACCCTGTTGTCAATATACACACGTGGAGACGGTGCTTCAGATATTGCATTAATACTGGAGCTAAATTGTCCACTGTCCATTGCAGCATGTGAATGCAATGAAAAGAATAAAATCTGAGCCAAGCAGCTCTTAAAAAGCTGTCCAGGTTAATGTTTTGGCCATTAAAGGCCCTTCATTTCAAGATGTCAACTGTGATTAGGCTTTAAACAGGTGGCTGACCTGTTCAGATGAGTGTAACTGCTACTGGTCAAATAATGTGAAATAGCATTTAATTTTACATGTATGCAATGCCATTTAAATGTAATTATAGATAATAATAATAATAATAAATACTGTGTAGTGTTGTAAATAGTCAACGGGAAGGATTTTAGTAAGATATAAGCCATGAGCACTGGCTCCTGCATGTGTTGAGCTGCTGCCGCTTAAGGTTAGACGGCACTGTACATAGAGCGCTTCTGTTGTTAGTAATAAATTCTAATGTTGGATGTTCACTCCTTCACACAGATGAGTATAGAAAAATATTTCCAACGGCCGAAAAGGGCTCGACTTGGAGAGGAGGTAGGCCTACAGTCCAGACCACAGGAGGTATTATCAAAACGGTGTATACCAGGGGTGTCAAACTCAAATACAGAGTGAGCCAAAATTTAAAATTGAACAAAGCCGCGGGCCAAGGTTGAACAAATTAACCTTTTAATAGGGACCCAAACAAGTTTTGCATTAAATATTGAACAAGCAAGGCTTATATAACTTTATAGTGACATGCAAACTCCATCCATCCATCCATTTTCTACCGCTTATTCCCTTTGGGGTCGCGGGGGGCGCTGGAGCCTATCTCAGCTACAATCGGGCGGAATGCAAAATTGAGTTTCAAATAATAATAATAATAATAATAAAAAAATATCAATGGCATATCAAATACAATTTGAATAAAAATTTAATGCCTCTTTTCTATTTGCAGCCTTCTGAGGTAAATATCAACATTAACTTTTTCCACAGGCTAGTAAATTTGAAAATAAAATAACAATGAGTAGGCTAAAGTTAAATTATTTAGTATGCACTAATTAAAGGGGCAGAGCTTTAAGAGACATTTTAGCTTTTATATTTTATAAGATATATTTTTTGTAAGAACCACAATTAATATATTTCAGTGAATAACTAATTGTTCAAATCTGTATATAAAAATGTACATAAAGTGTTGTAATTATATTATTTTTTTTTTTATTTATTATAAGACCGCTAATACCACACCACCTTAGCCGCGTTCACCCTTTAGAGCACAGCTGTAACTTCCAGCCACTAGGAAATAGTTAACAAGTTTCTCTATGTTTACATGTTCACACTTTTCACTATTTTCTTACACTTGATGAAGCATTTCTTACATATTCCTGATTTTGGCACCTTCATTTTAAGAGCTTATTGTTAAGCGTTCCATGTTTACATTGTTTTCCATGCTTGTGTAGACATTTCCTTTCCTATCTGCCTTAATAGCTACGGGGATCATTTAATTGCATTTAATTTATTTTTCTCCCGGTCCTTATTTTGGATAAGTCACAAAACTATCAATAATTATCGATATATCGCATACTTGCCAACCTTGAAACCTCCGATTTTGGGAGGTGGGGGGGGGGGGCGTGGTCGGGGTGGGGGCGGGGGCGTGGCTAAGAGGGGAGGAGTATATTTACAGCTAGAATTCACCAAGTCAAGTATTTCATATATATATATATATATATATATATATATATATACACACACACACACAGTATATATATATATATATATATATATATATATAATAAAATATATATATATATATATATATATATATATATATATATATATATATAGCTAGAATTCACTGAAAGTGAAGTATTTATATATTTATATGTATATATATATATATATATATATATATATATATATATATAAATATATATATATATTAGAGATGCGCGGATAGGCAATTATTTCATCCGCAACCGCATCAGAAAGTCGTCAACCATCCGCCATCCACCCGATGTAACATTTGATCAGAACCGCACCCGCCCGCCATCCGCCCGCACCCGCCCGTTGTTATATATCTAATATAGACGATGCAAGGCATTAGTGAGGTTATAAAGCTTTTGCCTGTTAAAGAAAGGAGACTGATCCAATGCAGCACAGACATTCGCGTGCCACGCTGTCACGACCCAGACGCACACCAGTGCGCAATCATATGGGAGCCGCGCTGAGCGCAACTCCAAGCGCGTCTCGCTGCCGGCTACGGCCGGGTATGGGCCCAACGCTCCAGCGCCATCCATTTTCAGGGCTAGTTGATTCGGCAGGTGGGTTGTTACACACTCCTTAGAGGGTTCCGACTTCCATGGCCACCGTCCTGCTGTCTATATCAACCAGGGTGAGCCCCACCCCTTTCGTGAGCGCACTGCGCGCGGAGTGACCCCTGTTACGCGCCCCCGGCAACAGGGGTGGCGGGCAGGTAAGCTGCGCGGGCGGAGCGCGCGGAGTGACCCCTGTTACGAGCCCCCGGCCACGGGGGTGGCGGGCAGGTAAGCTGCTTACCTGCTGCGCGTGACGCCGGCCGCGGCGAAGGCGGACGAGGCGGGGTGTCGGTGCGGTGGTGACCCTGGACGTGCGTCGGGCCCTTCTCGCGGATCGCCTCAGCTACGGCTCCCGGTGGGGCCCTCTCGGGGGAAGGGGCCTCAGTCCCGGACCCCGGCGAGGCGTCGGGGGCCTTCTCCGCTCCGTAAAAGTGTCCATCTCTTTTTTTTTTTTTTCTTCTGTTGTGGCATATGCTGCAGGTGCCTGCTCGTTTTTCGTATGTGGGTAACAACATTTAACTATGTATATATATTTCCCAATTGGTTTAACTGCCACCCGCCTGAATCTATTTAAAATCTAATTTTTTTTTATTTCAACTGCCCGACCCGACCCGCGGATAAAATCTAGTTTTTTAAAATTTCATCCGCCCGATCCGCGGATAATCCGCGGACTCCGCGGTTGTGCCCGCAAACCACGCATCTCTAATATATATATATATATATATATATATATATATATATATATATATATATATATATATATATATATATATATCAAGAGGGACAGAGACAGCGCACAGTGCATGTGGATCACATGTTACCATGGCGAGAAAACATGGAGAGACTACCAGTTATCTAGTCTCCACCAGTTGCAGAAAATGTGCCATCAGTACAACTGGACAGTGCTGTTTCAGTTCCATCATCAGGACCATCAGTGAGTCAGACACAAACTAGTCTAATCATTGAACCAGATTCAAGGGCTGCTGAGTTGCCATCATCAGAACCCAGATCACCCACAGCAAAAACCCCACCAGTGATCCGCAGGTACCCAGAAAGGTTTCGAGTACCACCAAAAAAACTGAATCTCTGAAGACAGTATACAAATCTGTGTTAAAGATGTACAAATACTGTTTGTATAATAAACATGTTATTGTTTACAAATGAGGGTTAAGAGTTCAGTACTAAAAAAAAAAAAGAATGTGAGCTGCTGCATTTTTTGGTTGGGTTGTTTATTTCTTTTGAGTAACTTCTACATTTATAAAAAGGGGAGGAATGTAATGGAGTGATCTATGTTTGTCTGTTGCCATCTCCTGGTGAATGTTGGCTATAGCGTACTGGGGTTACTTTTTGGTTGGCCAACGATTTACGTGGTGTTGTGCACCTGACGTCAAGTATGTGAGTCTGTTCTGAAGTAAAGTAAAGAGACGTACTTCATCACCTCGCCTGTTTATTACCTCCAACTCAATATATTACAACAACATTGCTCTATGCAGACTAAGGCTGCAGCTAACGATTATTTTTCTCTCGATTAATCTATAGATTATTTTTTCGATTAATCGGTTAATCTATAGATTATTTTTTCGATTAATCTATAGATTATTTTTCCTTTTACCGATTATTTTTTTTATTTAAAATGAAGATGAAAAAATAAATGTTGGCCAGTTTTTTCAAAAGGCATGACTTTTATATACAAAAAAAAAAGTATGGCCACTCAGTCAACATTGACAACAACATGACAAAATATTCTGTAACAATGTAAACATTTAAAACTTTTAACATTTAACAAAATTAAAAGTAGCTTATTTGCTTTTTAATGTGCAAATATAAAAGTAAACATCCAGTGCAAATCTTAATATTCTGCAATAGTATAAGCATTTCTAAAGTAAAAGTATTGCTTATTTTGCTTTAAAATGTGCAATAATAAAGATAAACATCCAATACAAAAAAGTGCAAAACGAAATATTCTGTAACAGTGTAAACATTTCAACAAAAGTAAAAGTATTGCTTATTTTGCTTAATAACACAACAATGATAGTATGATTAAAGTGAAAGTTAATTGTTGGTTTGTACATAGTATATGTAACTGTTAATGTTGTAAAAGGTATTTGCACAACTAATTAACGTTAGCGTTAAAGAGGAGCGCGTCTTTGTAAACACTGAACAGGCATGCCAAACGCGCCTCTCAGAGCGAAACAGTGTTTTAGTTTATGAATTTACAACGCAGATACAAATGACACATTCATGATTTTGTGTAATGATGACAATGTATACTCACGCGGACGATTGACTAGTTGATGGTGATGGCAAGAACGCTGTCGAGTGTTTTCTTTTCAAATGTTCCTTCATAGCCGTTGTGCTGCTATGATAGGCCATTTCCGCTCGACACAGTGTGCATACAACAACTGTCAAGTGTTTTGCTTTTTTCGCTGTGCTTATCCCACACTTGAAGGGATGTACCAATGCTGAATGTGGCTTCTGGATTTCACTCAAAAGACCAGACCGTAGTTACTTTTTCCTTTTATTTTCCTTTAGTTTGCAACAGTTTTTCCAACCAAGAAACAGCTTCTTTTTTCTTCTTTAGTCTTTTTAGCAGTCTTTAGCAGTGTTAATAGACTTTAGTTTCTTTAGCTGTCATTAGCTGTCTTTAGTAGCCTTTAGTAGCCTTTAGCTTCTTTAGTAGGTGAAAAACCTTTAAGGACAAAACACCACAAGATTAACATGCTGTAAAAAAATCAATCAATTATCAATCCCATAATTTACAATTATTAATTAGGCTATCAAACTCTTAACCATTAAACAAGTGCAAGAAAATGGACACATCTTTTCCCTTTAAGTTAAAACAGATTTTAAATAAATTGTCTCAACATAAATGCACCAAGATACATATAAAATACATTTAACACCAGAAACACAATAGATAAATGCAACAGAAAACCCAATAAGCAAATACATAAATACCTAACCAATTAACCACCTATTTAGATACATATTTAAAATCCATATTCAATATAAATATATTATTAATTTAGCAGTGAAACACTCAATCTTAAACGCTGTCTACTGGTAGAAAAATGCCCCTTTTTCTACGCCCTCACCAACACAGTTAAATCCAACACTTTAAATTGAGCGACTTCACCCTCCTGATGAAGCAAACTGCTCCAACATTTATCAAACGAAGCAAAGAATATCAACACTAAACAACAGTTACATAACACACTGTGTGTATTTAGCCTCCAGACTAAGCACGCTACATGCACACAACCCCCCCTCCCATCTCACCAGCGCAACAGGTGCGCCACACCCACGAAGAGAAATATTAAATCTTACATACTTTTGGCACAACTCTGGGTTATCTGTAATGAACTAAACCTTTTTCCACTCTGCGCTGGCGTCTTTTGTACTCCTTGATTTGACACAGCGGTCTAATTACCGGGCTCGCGCACCAGCAGATGAGACAGGAGTGCGCCGCGTTATACCTGCGCGCGAACGTAAACTGATCGGCTCTGATTTTATAAGCCGACTGGCCGAAATAATGCCGAATTATATACATTTGTTTATTGAAATACTCCCACACTTTTGACGACTTTTGGCGTGCTTTTTTTCCCTCGCTCGCACCGCTCGCATCATCTGCTTTGCGCTCCGCCATGACGGCAGTGTGACGTAAATATGCGACGCGTCGAAGCATAAAAACGACGTCGACGTATTTACGTAACCGATGACGTCGACTACGTCGACGCGTCGTTTCAGCCTTAATGCAGACCCTCCAGGTCCGCCTG
This sequence comes from Nerophis lumbriciformis, assembly GCF_033978685.3. NCBI lineage: Eukaryota > Metazoa > Chordata > Actinopteri > Syngnathiformes > Syngnathidae > Nerophis > Nerophis lumbriciformis. The sequence continues at coordinate 182,978 of NC_084548.2, forward strand.
AATTTCGGGAGAAAATTTGTCCCGGGAGGTTTTCGGGAGAGGCGCTGAATTTCGGGAGTCTCCCGGAAAATCCGGGAGGGTTGGCAAGTATGATATATCGTGATACAGTTTTCAGCCTTATCGCCCAGCCCTAATGACACCGCCATCGTGTGTTGTCGTCTGATTAACATTGTGATCCGATAAATGATCTCACAAGAGAGAGTAACCAGATATTAACAGGGAATTATCAAGTCGATTAATAATAGTTTTGAGGGAAAAAAATACAACTGGAAATGATGCAATGTTACCACAAACTTCAGCAACCAAATTAGGAGGTGTTGTTTTGAAATGGTTCTATATGAACAAATAATATGGGAAGCTGCAATATGTATTGCAATATAGATTTTATTTTTCGGACTATAAGGCGCACTTAAAATCCTTTCATTTTCTCAAAAATCGACAGTGTGCCTTATAACCCGGTGCGCCTAATGTACGGAATAATTCTGGTTGTGCTTACCGACCTCGAATACATTTTATTTGGAACATGGTGAAATGCTAAAATGGTAGTCAAACATAAGATATACATGTAGACTGCAATATGACGCCAGTAAACACCAAAACTTTAAATGTTCCATTGACAAAAAAAGAACATTGCACACGGCGCTCAAAAATCTGTCAAAATGTTTTTAGTATGACTATGAAGCCGCACCGCCTGATGGATTGTCGGCCCATTACGGCTACCGTAGTCAGAGATACCAGTTTTACTATGGTGTGTGTATAAGGACCACACAATGGCACCCATTAGCAGACATATTATCTGGCGTTTTGTTTCACAATATTATGCAAAACCAACTTTTCTTACCTTCTGGTACCTGCTGATCTGTATTTGGGATCTGCATAAGTCCTGAAAATTTGCGCACTGTAGTCCGTGCTGATACAGTAATGCAGGGGTGCTCACACTTTTTCTGCAGGCGAGCTACTTTTCAATTGATCAAGTCGTGGGGATCTACCTCATTCATATATATAATTTATAATTTACTTATTTATGAAACATATGTTTTTGTTAACAAGTTAAAGGTGTTTAATGATAATGCAAGCATGTTTAACACATATAGTTAATATTGTTAATACATTAAAGGTGTTTAATGATAATACAAGTATGTTTAATACATATAGTTAATATTGTTAATAAGTTAAAGGTGTTTAAAGATAATGCAAGCATGTTTAAAACATATAGTTAATATTGTTAAAAAATTAAAGGTGTTTAATGATAATACAAGCATGTTTAATACATATAGTTAATATTGTTAACAAGTTAAAGGTGTTTAATGATAATACAAGCATGTTTAACACATAGTTAATATTGTTAAAAAATTAAAGGTGTTTAATGATAATACAAGAATGTCTAATACATATAGTTAATATTGTTAACAAGTTAAAGGTGTTTAAAGATAATACAAGCATGTTTAACACATATAGTTAATATTGTTAACAAGTTAAAGGTGTTTAAAGATAATACAAGCATGTTTAACACATATAGTTAATAAGTTAAAGGTGTTTAAAGATAATACAAGCATGTTTAACACATATAGTTAATATTGTTAACAAGTAAAATGTGTTTAATGATAATACAAGCATGTTTAACACATATAGTTAATAAGTTAAAGGTGTTTAAAGATAATACAAGCATGTTTAACACATATAGTTAATATTGTTAACAAGTTAAAGGTGTTTAAAGATAATACAAGCATGTTTAACACATATAGTTAATAAGTTAAAGGTGTTTAAAGATAATACAAGCATGTTTAACACATATAGTTAATATTGTTAACAAGTAAAAGGTGTTTAATGATAATACAAGCATGCATATAGATTCCTTTCTTTCATGAAGACAAGAATATAAGTTGGTGTATTACCTGATTCTGATGACTTGCATTGATTGGAATCAGACAGTGGTGCTGATAAGGTCCGCATTTTCGAATGGAGGAGAAAAAAAGTCCTCCTTTCTGTCTAATACCACATGAAAGTGGTTGCTTTTTGGCATCTTATTTGTCCAGCTTCCGTACTCCTTTGTATACACTTTACAAGAAATACATTGTCGGCAAACTCCGTAGCTTGCTAGCTTGTGCACGCCAGCTTTCTGAGACTCCTATTTTGTTAGCGCAACTGTGCAGTCGGTCTTTGGAGTTTTGACGACAGGTACGGCGCCAGAGTCTGTTGAAATAAAGTGTTTCTCGCCTTCAAGTCGCTAATTTTAATGAGCTGGCAGCAGCCAGCGTCATCTCAGAAGACCCTCGGGTGTCAATCAAGTGACGAAAGTGACGTCATAGTGAAGATTTATGATCGCTCATTTTTAGGACTATTTTTTTAATGCCTGGCTGGTGATCGACTGACACACCCTCCGAGATCGACTGGTAGCTCGCGATCGACGTAATGAGCACCCCTGCTCTAACCACTAGGCCACTGAGTATGAGGGGAAGAAGAGCCAATCACGTAGCTCATCAGCAGTCAGTAAACAACTGCCAATAAGTCGCAGATCCAATAAGGCTCACCTGATCCTCCTTGGATCCGGTCTTAACCATATTATCAAACATGACCCGATAAGTTGTGTGAATATGCGTGTGCCCAAGAGAAAAAGGTGCAGTTTGCAGGATTTGCAGACAGTAGGAGGAGGAAACTCACCAGCCTGCCGTCTCTTCAGCGTGACATAAGGCAACAGGTCATGGCGAGTGATAATCCTCAGGAGCTGGAGCACGTGTTGAAAGTTGGTCTCGTCGCAGCGACCCTGGCGCTCCAGGGCCAACAAGAAATCCCTCCCGCTCCTGATGCCGCCGCGCTCGTACTCGTCGATCACGTCCACGAACAAAAAAGACAGCACCCGAACGTCCCGGTGCGTGAGCTGGGCCCCGACTATGTCGAACATGCGGTGGAGGGAGTTCAAACCGTGCGACTTGTCCACCGCCTCCTCGGGCCAGGGCTCGAAGCTCCTCGACCCTCTGGATATGCTGGAGTTGACAAAGCAGGCGGAGACGCCGCCGGTCGGGGAGCATCCCGGCCGGCGCGGGAGAGCTCGGTTGTCCGTACGGCCGGCGGTGGCGCCGGCGCTGTGGTTGGAGTCCAGCGGGTGGGCCTGAATCTGAGGCCGGGCGTGATGCGCCGAGTCGTTGTTGTGATGAAGGCCCCCGCCGTGGAGTTGAGGCTGCTGCGAGGTCATCTCAGGGGCCAAAACGGGACACGGTGGTTGTCAAAAACGCCAACTCCTGCTCCACGTAACAAGCTAGAAAGAGTGGCACACAATTATCTTAGATCAGTGTTTTTCAACCTTTTTTCAGCCTAGGCACATTTTTTGCGTGGAAAAAATGCGGAGGCACACCACCAGCATCAATGTGGAATGCGCTCCCAACAGGTATAAAAGAAAGGGCATCTCTATCCTCCTTCAAAACCGCAATAAAGGTACACCTCCAGGCAACTTCAACCCTAAACTAACACCCTCCCCGGATTGTTGTTAATAATCAAATGTAAACAATCAAATGCAGATATTTTTCTTATGCCTTCTGATCTCTCTCTCTCTATGTCCACTACTTGCTGTACATATCCTACCAAGTCAGTCCTACACTGTTTTAATATCCATTTCTCTGTTCTCAATTGTTGATGACTGATGATAACAACCAAACCTAACCCCCGCCCCCTCCACACCCCGAATTGTAAATAATGTAAATAATCCAATGTATACACCCTGATGATTATCCTGTGTGATGACTGTATTATGATGATAGTATGTATGATAGTACGGGGGTCCTCAAGTACAAATCTTGAAGGTCCACAAATGTTTTTTTGAAACAGGCTGGGTCCGTTTATTATCGGTCAAGCTTATATAATAGCAGGAGGTAGGTAGTTTAAAATTTTCTTAAAATTAACAAAAATAAAATAAATATCCAATAAAATACATGAAATATTTTCTTTGAAACAAAAATAAATAAGGGAATCATTTTTGGTGATTTAACCCCCAATTCCAACCCTTGATGCTGAGTGCCAAGCAGGGAAGAATGCTGGTATGAGCTTTTAAACATAACCCGTTAACTGCTGCCAATCAAATGGTGAATAAGATACTCTTTAGGGTTCATATGTTTGTAAATCTGACTGTGATGAAGTCAGTGCCTCACCAGCCATCAACCTCACCGCACGTTACTGCTCTGTTGCTATTTGTTGTTGTGTCATAGATTTAACAAAAATCTTGCTTGATGTTTCATATGGCTTTTTCAGCCTCGTGATTTCTTTTTTTCTTAGCTCTGAATCATGAGGAAATGTCTCTTCAAATTCGCGGTGCTCTTTCAGATAGTGACGTTTCAGATTTTCACTTTTCACCAGAGCAACAGTAGTGTTGCATTGTAGACACATTGGTCTGGTACTTGCAGTAGGTAGGATGAAAACATATTGCTCTGTCCATTCTTCCTTGAAACGTCGGTTTTCCCTGTCCACCTTTCTTTTACCAGCCTGAGCCAACTTGGAGCATGCCATTGTGATTTGATTCACATTCAGTGACTGACAAGTGAACAGTTAGCGAAGTAGCGATACGAGACAACTGTGTGCCTGCAGCGAAAGGTTCCATGCACTGTGCACATGACCCAGGTGGTAACAGCCTATCAGCGCGTCGTGAAAGAGATGACAACCCATACCCCGGAATTAGCCAATCAGAGTGGCGTTCTCTCGCTCTCACTCCGTCTCTCTCTCTTTCTCTCTCTGCGAGAGAGAGAGAGAGAGAGAGAGAGAGAGAGAGAGAGAGAGAGAGAGAGAGAGAGAGAGAGAGAGAGAGAGAGAGAGACGGAGTGAGTGAGACACGAGAAGTGTAAACGAAACGTGGAGATATTTGACTAAAAACAACAAAGAACGTTGACTTGCGCTAGCGATAACTCACAGATAAATACAATTATTATATCTTTTTATAATAATTATAATTATAATAATAAAAAAAACATTTTTATTTTATTTTATTTTTTTACTATAATTCGTGCTGGGTCCGGACGGACACGTCGCTGGGTCCGGACATGGACCGCGGTCCGCCTGTTGAGGATCACTGTGATAGTATATATCTGTATCATGAATCAATTTAAGTGAACCCCGACTTAAACAAGTTGAAAAACTTATTTGGGTGTTACCAATTAGTGGTCAATTGTACGGAATATGTACTTCACTGTGCAACCTACTAATAAAAGTCTCAATCAATCAATCAAAAGCAGAAATCATTAAAAAAGGAAACTCAGTTGACAATAAAAAGTCGTTGTCGCAATTGTTGGATATGACTTTAAATCATAACCAAGCATGCATCACTATAGCTCTTGTCTCAAAGTAGGTGTACTGTCACCACCTGTCACATCACACTAGGGATGTCCCGATCCAGGTTTTTGCACTTCCGATCCGATACCGATATTGTTTTTGCACTTCCGATCCGATACCGATACCGATACTGACCGATACTGGCCTATCCGAGCATGTATTAAAGTTTAAAGTTATTTAGCCTACTTAGTTGTCAGAATCATGTTGAAAAGGGTTTTAGTACTCTTGATAACAACTAGCCAGCTGAATTAGGGGAGTTTGAATAATACACAATGGTTGGTAACAAGAAACTGACCTGTTTATTCAAGGATAAACACAAAATAGACAAAATGATACATGACAAACAGAAATGGCATCATTGAACTAGGGCTGGGCGATATGGCCTTTTTTTAATATTGCGATATTTTAAGGCCATATTGCGATACACGATATATATCTCAATATTTTGCCTTAGCCTTGAATGAACACTGATGGTGGAAACTTTACACTAGACTTCAGGCAACGTGGATCCTGTGCCTCTCCTGTCTTCCTCCAGACTCTGGGACCTCGATTTCCAAAGGAAATGCAAAATTTGCATGGTTGGGTGATGGTTTGGGGTGCCATGTCATCTGCTGGTGTCGGTCCACTCTGTTTCCTGAGATCCAGGGTCAACGCAGCCGTCTACCAGCAAGTTTTAGAGCACTTCATGCTTCCTGCTGCTGACCTGCTCTATGGAGATGGAGATTTCAAGTTCCAACAGGACTTGGCGCCTGCACACAGCGCAAAATCTACCCGTGCCTGGTTTACGGACCATGGTATTTCTGTTCTAAATTGGCCCGCCAACTCCCCTGACCTTAGCCCCATAGAAAATCTGTGGGGTATTGTGAAAAGGAAGATGCAGAATGCCAGACCCAAAAAGGCAGAAGAGTTGAAGGCCACTATCAGAGCAACCTGGGCTCTCATAACACCTGAGCAGTGCCAGAAACTCATCGACTCCATGCCACGCCGCATTAACGCAGTAATTGAGGCAAAAGGAGCTCCAACCAAGTATTGAGTATTGTACATGCTCCTATTTTTCATTTTCATACTTTTCAGTTGGCCAACATTTCTAAAAATCCCTTTTTTGTATTAGCCTTAAGTAATATTCTAATTTTGTGACACACGGAATTTTGGATTTTCATTTGTTGCCACTTCAAATCATCAAAATTAAATGAAATAAACATTTGAATGCATCAGTCTGTGTGCAATGAATAAATATAATGTACAAGTTACACCTTTTGAATGCAATTACTGAAATAAATCAAGTTTTTCAAAATATTCTAATTTACTGGCTTTTACCTGTATACATATATACAGATACATATCTTCCTTTTTAAATATTTTTTTACTATTTATATTACTAAATTATTGTGTATGCACCTTAGGGGATCTGCTCCAATTTCGTTGTTCTTTGAACCTGTTCACTCTAATAATGACAATAAAACTCGATTCTATTCTAATAACAACGTAAAATATGGAAAGGTGCTGCTAATAAACGATATCGTGACAATGAACAATAGTTGGCATGTGGTTGATTTTAAACAACAAATCCGGTTACTGACCACACTGAAAAAAAAGATGATTTGCAGTGTAAAAAGAATAAAAATGTGCGATATTCGCCAGGATGGTGACTTGCGTGCTAGTTAGTTGCAGACTCAAGCTAACGTAAAGCGCGCCGTCGCTGCACAGCTAAACCAAGCGATGTTGCACGTAAAGTAGCGGACCGGAATTTGTTGACTTTGACTTTCCAACGGAACATTTTGATAAGACATTGTTTGCATTCCGCGAGGAGTTCTCCTCACACCTTGCAGACACCGACGCGGCTAACGCTAAACTAGCTCGACGCGTCATCCTGCGAGGCTTCTTCGTGGACACAGAAACGCGTTTTTCATTTAGCACACAATGATGGATGAATATAAACGTAACAAGACTCTTACTTGGTGGTACGGCGCCTATTTAGCAGGAGTTGGGCTGGTTTTGCTGCCTTTTAGGCCCTTAAGCAGACACCACCTGGACTTTAAGATAAAATGAAAGTACTTCCTGTTTACAGTATCGTTCATTTCCGCCCTGGCCTTCAAAGTTCTTCATCCGCCTATTTTTTTTTAATAATACAACTTTATTGACAGTGACAAAACAATACACCTAAACACGACAACATTTTATGATTCAAAATCAAAATTTGAAATATTTAAAGTGTTTACTGGCTTACTAAGTTGTGAAAAAAAAAGTACTTCCTGTTTACAGTATCGTTCATTTCCGCCCTGGCCTTCAAAGTTCTTCATCCTCAGGCTCCGCCTCTTTTTTTGGAATAATACAACTTTATTGACAGTGACAAAACAATACGCCTAAACACGACAACATTTTATGATTCAAAATCAAAATTTGAAATATTAAAGTGTTTACTGGCTTACTAAGTTGTGAACAAAAAAGTACTTCCTGTTTACAGTATCGTTCATTTCCGCCCTGGCTTTCAAAGTTCTTCATCCGCCTCTTTTTTTGAATAACACAACTTTATTGACAGTGACGAAACAACATACCTAAACACGACAACATTTTATGATTCAAAATCAAAATTTGAAATATTAAAATGTTTACTGGCTTACTAAGTTGTGAACAAAAAAGTACTTCCTGTTTACAGTATCGTTCATTTCCGCCCTGGCTTTCAAAGTTCTTCATCCGCCTCTTTTTTTGAATAACACAACTTTATTGACAGTGACGAAACAACACATCTAAACACGACAACATTTTATGATTCAAAACCAAAATTTGAAATATTTAAAGTGTTTACTGGCTTACTAAGTTGTGAAAAAAAAGTACTTCCTGTTTACAGTATCGTTCATTTCCGCCCTGGCCTTCAAAGTTCTTCATCCACCTCTTTTTTTGAATAACACAACTTTATTGACAGTGACGAAACAACACACCTAAACACGACAACATTTTATGATTCAAAACCAAAAATTGAAATATTTAAAGTGTTTACTGGCTTACTAAGATGTGAAACAAATGTACTTCTTGTTTACAGTATCGTTCATTTCCGCCCTGGCCTTCAAAGTTCTTCATCCGCCTCTTTTTTTGGAATAATACAACTTTATTGACAGTGACAAAACAACACACCTAAACACGACAACATTTTATGATTCAAAATCAAAATTTGAAATATTTAAAGTGTTTACTGGTTTACTAAAATGTGGAAAAAAAGTACTTCCTGTTTACAGTATCGTTCATTTCCGCCCTATCCTTCAAAATTCTTTATCCGCCTCTTTTTTTGGAATAATACAACTTTATTGACAGTGACAAAACAATACGCCTAAACGCGACAACATTTTATGATTCAAAATCAAAATTTGAAATATTTAAAGTGTTTACTGGCTTACTAAGTTGTGAAAAAAAAGTACTTCCTGTTTACAGTACAGTTCATTTCCGCCCTATCCTTCAAAGTTCTTCATCCTCAGGCTCCGCCTCTTTTTTTGAAATAATACAACTTTATTGACAGTGACAAAACAATACACCTAAACACGACAACAGTTTATGATTCAAAATCAAAATTTGAAATATTTAAACTGTTTACTGGCTTACTAAATTGTGAAAAAAAAAAAGTACTTCCTGTTTACAGTATCGTTCATTTCCGCCCTGGCCTTCAAAGTTCTTCATCCGCCTCTTTTTTTGAATAACACAACTTTATTGACAGTGACAAAACAATACACCTAAACACGACAACATTTTATGATTCAAAACCAAAATTTTAAATATTTAAAGTGTTTACTGGCTTACTAAGATGTGAAAAAAATTTACATCCTGTTTACAGTATCGTTCATTTCTGCCCTATCCTTCAAAGTTCTTAATCCTCAAGCTCCGCCTCTTTTTTTTAATAATACAACTTTATTGACGGTGACAAAACTATACACCTAAACACGACAACATTTTATGATTCAAAATCAAAATTTGAAATATTTAAAGTGTTTACTGGCTAAGATGTGAAACAAATGTAATTCTTGTTTACAGTATCGTTCATTTCCGCCCTGGCCTTCAAAGTTCTTCATCCGCCTCTTTTTTTTTTGAATAATACAACTTTATTGACAGTGACGAAACAATACACCTAAACACGACAACATTTTATGATTCAAAACCAAAATTTGAAATATTTAAAGTGTTTACTGGTTTACTAAAATGTGGAAAAAAAGTACTTCCTGTTTACAGTATCGTTCATTTCCGCCCTATCCTTCAAAGTTCTTTATCCGCCTCTTTTTTTGGAATAATACAACTTTATTGACAGTGACAAAACAATACGCCTAAACGCGACAACATTTTATGATTCAAAATCAAAATTTGAAATATTTAAAGTGTTTACTGGCTTACTAAGTTGTGAAAAAAAAGTACTTCCTGTTTACAGTACAGTTCATTTCCGCCCTATCCTTCAAAGTTCTTCATCCTCAGGCTCCGCCTCTTTTTTTGAAATAATACAACTTTATTGACAGTGACAAAACAATACACCTAAACACGACAACAGTTTATGATTCAAAATCAAAATTTGAAATATTTAAACTGTTTACTGGCTTACTAAATTGTGAAAAAAAAAAGTACTTCCTGTTTACAGTATCGTTCATTTCCGCCCTGGCCTTCAAAGTTCTTCATCCGCCTCTTTTTTTGAATAACACAACTTTATTGACAGTGACAAAACAATACACCTAAACACGACAACATTTTATGATTCAAAACCAAAATTTTAAATATTTAAAGTGTTTACTGGCTTACTAAGATGTGAAAAAAATTTACATCCTGTTTACAGTATCGTTCATTTCTGCCCTATCCTTCAAAGTTCTTAATCCTCAAGCTCCGCCTCTTTTTTTTAATAATACAACTTTATTGACAGTGACAAAACTATACACCTAAACACGACAACATTTTATGATTCAAAATCAAAATTTGAAATATTTAAAGTGTTTACTGGCTTACTAAGTTGTGAAAAAAAAAGTACTTCCTGTTTACAGTATCGTTCATTTCCGCCCTGGCCTTCAAAGTTCTTCATCCTCAGGCTCCGCCTCTTTTTTTGGAATAATACAACTTTATTGACAGTGACAAAACAATACGCCTAAACACGACAACATTTTATGATTCAAAATCAAAATTTGAAATATTAAAGTGTTTACTGGCTTACTAAGTTGTGAACAAAAAAGTACTTCCTGTTTACAGTATCGTTCATTTCCGCCCTGGCTTTCAAAGTTCTTCATCCGCCTCTTTTTTTGAATAACACAACTTTATTGACAGTGACGAAACAACATACCTAAACACGACAACATTTTATGATTCAAAATCAAAATTTGAAATATTAAAATGTTTACTGGCTTACTAAGTTGTGAACAAAAAAGTACTTCCTGTTTACAGTATCGTTCATTTCCGCCCTGGCTTTCAAAGTTCTTCATCCGCCTCTTTTTTTGAATAACACAACTTTATTGACAGTGACGAAACAACACATCTAAACACGACAACATTTTATGATTCAAAACCAAAATTTGAAATATTTAAAGTGTTTACTGGCTTACTAAGTTGTGAAAAAAAAGTACTTCCTGTTTACAGTATCGTTCATTTCCGCCCTGGCCTTCAAAGTTCTTCATCCACCTCTTTTTTTGAATAACACAACTTTATTGACAGTGACGAAACAACACACCTAAACACGACAACATTTTATGATTCAAAACCAAAAATTGAAATATTTAAAGTGTTTACTGGCTTACTAAGATGTGAAACAAATGTACTTCTTGTTTACAGTATCGTTCATTTCCGCCCTGGCCTTCAAAGTTCTTCATCCGCCTCTTTTTTTGGAATAATACAACTTTATTGACAGTGACAAAACAACACACCTAAACACGACAACATTTTATGATTCAAAATCAAAATTTGAAATATTTAAAGTGTTTACTGGTTTACTAAAATGTGGAAAAAAAGTACTTCCTGTTTACAGTATCGTTCATTTCCGCCCTATCCTTCAAAATTCTTTATCCGCCTCTTTTTTTGGAATAATACAACTTTATTGACAGTGACAAAACAATACGCCTAAACGCGACAACATTTTATGATTCAAAATCAAAATTTGAAATATTTAAAGTGTTTACTGGCTTACTAAGTTGTGAAAAAAAAGTACTTCCTGTTTACAGTACAGTTCATTTCCGCCCTATCCTTCAAAGTTCTTCATCCTCAGGCTCCGCCTCTTTTTTTGAAATAATACAACTTTATTGACAGTGACAAAACAATACACCTAAACACGACAACAGTTTATGATTCAAAATCAAAATTTGAAATATTTAAACTGTTTACTGGCTTACTAAATTGTGAAAAAAAAAAAGTACTTCCTGTTTACAGTATCGTTCATTTCCGCCCTGGCCTTCAAAGTTCTTCATCCGCCTCTTTTTTTGAATAACACAACTTTATTGACAGTGACAAAACAATACACCTAAACACGACAACATTTTATGATTCAAAACCAAAATTTTAAATATTTAAAGTGTTTACTGGCTTACTAAGATGTGAAAAAAATTTACATCCTGTTTACAGTATCGTTCATTTCTGCCCTATCCTTCAAAGTTCTTAATCCTCAAGCTCCGCCTCTTTTTTTTAATAATACAACTTTATTGACGGTGACAAAACTATACACCTAAACACGACAACATTTTATGATTCAAAATCAAAATTTGAAATATTTAAAGTGTTTACTGGCTAAGATGTGAAACAAATGTAATTCTTGTTTACAGTATCGTTCATTTCCGCCCTGGCCTTCAAAGTTCTTCATCCGCCTCTTTTTTTTTTGAATAATACAACTTTATTGACAGTGACGAAACAATACACCTAAACACGACAACATTTTATGATTCAAAACCAAAATTTGAAATATTTAAAGTGTTTACTGGTTTACTAAAATGTGGAAAAAAAGTACTTCCTGTTTACAGTATCGTTCATTTCCGCCCTATCCTTCAAAGTTCTTTATCCGCCTCTTTTTTTGGAATAATACAACTTTATTGACAGTGACAAAACAATACGCCTAAACGCGACAACATTTTATGATTCAAAATCAAAATTTGAAATATTTAAAGTGTTTACTGGCTTACTAAGTTGTGAAAAAAAAGTACTTCCTGTTTACAGTACAGTTCATTTCCGCCCTATCCTTCAAAGTTCTTCATCCTCAGGCTCCGCCTCTTTTTTTGAAATAATACAACTTTATTGACAGTGACAAAACAATACACCTAAACACGACAACAGTTTATGATTCAAAATCAAAATTTGAAATATTTAAACTGTTTACTGGCTTACTAAATTGTGAAAAAAAAAAGTACTTCCTGTTTACAGTATCGTTCATTTCCGCCCTGGCCTTCAAAGTTCTTCATCCGCCTCTTTTTTTGAATAACACAACTTTATTGACAGTGACAAAACAATACACCTAAACACGACAACATTTTATGATTCAAAACCAAAATTTTAAATATTTAAAGTGTTTACTGGCTTACTAAGATGTGAAAAAAATTTACATCCTGTTTACAGTATCGTTCATTTCTGCCCTATCCTTCAAAGTTCTTAATCCTCAAGCTCCGCCTCTTTTTTTTAATAATACAACTTTATTGACAGTGACAAAACTATACACCTAAACACGACAACATTTTATGATTCAAAATCAAAATTTGAAATATTTAAAGTGTTTACTGGCTAAGATGTGAAACAAATGTAATTCTTGTTTACAGTATCGTTCATTTCCGCCCTATCCTTCAAAGTTCTTCATCCGCCTCTTTTTTTGGAATAATACAACTTTATTGACAGTGACAAAACAATACACCTAAACACGACAACATTTTATGATTCAAAATCAAAATTTGAAATATTTAAAGTGTTTACTGACTTACTAAGGTGTGAAACAAATGTACTTCTTGTTTACAGTGTCGTTCATTTCCGCCCTGGCTTTCAAAGTTCTTCATCCGCCTCTTTTTTTTTTGAATAATACAACTTTATTGACAGTGACACAACAATACACCTAAACACGACAACATTTTATGATTCAAAATCAAAATTTGAAATATTTAAAGTGTTTACTGGCTTACTAAGTTGTGAAAAAAAAGTACTTCCTGTTTACAGTATCGTCCATTTTCGCCCTATCCTTCAAAGTTCTTCATCCTCAGGCTCCGCCTCTTTTTTTAAATAATACAATTTTATTGACAGTGACAAAACAATACACCTAAACACGACAACATTTTATGATTCAAAATCAAAATTTGAAATATTTAAAGTGTTTACTGGCTTACTAAGTTGTGGGAAAAAAATGTACTTCCTGTTTACAGTATCGTTCATTTCCGCCCTGGCCTTCAAAGTTCTTCATCCGCCTCTTTTTTGAATAACACAACTTTATTGACAGTGACGAAACAACACACCAAAACACGACAACATTTTATGATTCAAAATCAAAATTGGAAATATTTAAAGTGTTTACTGGCTTACTAAAATGTGAAAAAAAGTACTTCCTGTTTACAGCATCGTTCATTCCCGCCCTATCCTTCAAAGTTCTTCATCCTCAGGCTACGCCTCTTTTTTTGGAATAATACAACTTTATTGACAGTGACAAAACAATACACCTAAACACGACAACATTTTATGATTCAAAATCAAGATTTGAAATATTTAAAGTGTTTACTGGCTTACTAAGTTGTGAAAAAAAAATTGTACTTCCTGTTTACAGTATCGTTCATTTCCGTCCTGGCCTTCAAAATTCTTCATCCGCCTCTTTTTTTGAATAACACAACTTTATTGACAGTGACGAAACAACACACCTAAACACGACAACATTTTATGATTCAAAATCAAAATTTGAAATATTTAAAGTGTTTACTGGCTTACTAAGATGTGAAAAAAAGTACTTCCTGTTTACAGTATCGTTCATTTCCGCCCTATCCTTCAAAGTTCTTCATCTTCAGGCTCCGCCTCTTTTTTTGGAATAATACAACTTTATTGACAGTGACAAAACAATACACCTAAACACGACAACATTTTATGATTCAAAATCAAAATTTGAAATATTTAAAGTGTTTACTGACTTACTAAGATGTGAAACAAATGTACTTCTTGTTTACAGTATCGTTCATTTCCGCCCTGGCCTTCAAAGTTCTTCATCCGCCTCTTTTTTTGGAATAATACAACTTTATTGACAGTGACAAAACAATACACCTAAACACGACAACATTTTATGATTCAAAATAAAAATTTGAAATATTTAAAGTGTTTACTGGTTTACTAAAATGTGGTAAAAAAGTACTTCCTGTTTACAGTATCGTTCATTTCCGCCCTATCCTTCAAAGTTCTTCATCCTCAGGCTCCGCCTCTTTTTTTGGAATAATACAACTTTATTGACAGTGACAAAACAATACACCTAAACGCGACAACATTTTATGATTCAAAATCAAAATTTGAAATATTTAAAGTGTTTACTGACTTACTAAGATGTGAAACAAATGTACTTCCTGTTTACAGTATCGTTCATTTCCGCCCTGGCCTTCAAAGTTCTTCATCCGCCTCTTTTTTTTGGAATAATACAACTTTATTGACAGTGACAAAACAATACGCCTAAACGCGACAACATTTTATGATTCAAAATCAAAATTTGAAATATTTAAAGTGTTTACTGGCTTACTAAGATGTGAAACAAATGTACTTCTTGTTTACAGTATCGTTCATTTCCGCCCTGGCCTTCAAAGTTCTTCATCCGCCTCTTTTTTTGCAATAATAAAACTTTATTGACAGTGACAAAACAACACACCAAAACACGACAACATTTTATGATTCAAAATCAAAATTTGAAATATTTAAAGTGTTTACTGGTTTACTAAAATGTGGAAAAAAAGTACTTCCTGTTTACAGTATCGTTCATTTCCGCCCTATCCTTCAAAGTTCTTCATCCTCAGGCTCCGCCTCTTTTTTTGGAATAATACAACTTTATTGACAGTGACAAAACAATACGCCTAAACGCGACAACATTTTATGATTCAAAATCAAAATTTGAAATATTTAAAGTGTTTACTGGCTTACTAAGTTGTGGAAAAAAAATTTACTTCCTGTTTACAGTATCGTTCATTTCCGCCCTGGCCTTCAAAGTTCTTCATCCACCTCTTTTTTTGAATAACACAACTTTATTGACAGTGACGAAACAACACACCTAAACACGACAACATTTTATGATTCAAAATCAAAATTTGAAATATTTAAAGTGTTTACTGGCTTACTAAGTTGTGAAAAAAAATTGTACTTCCTGTTTACAGTATCGTTCATTTCCGCCCTGGCCTTCAAAGTTCTTCATCCGCCTCTTTTTTGAATAACACAACTTTATTGACAGTGACGAAACAACACACCTAAACACGGCAACATTTTATGATTCAAAATCAAAATTTGAAATATTTAAAGTGTTTACTGGCTTTCTAAGATGTGAAAAAAATTTACATCCTGTTTACAGTATCGTTCATTTCCGCCCTGGCCTTTTGCGTTCTTCGTCCTCAAGCTCCGTCTCTTTTATGAATGATACAACGTTATTGAACGGGACAAAACCAATACACACGAAGATTTTATGAATTAAAATAAACAGTTGAACTATCTAAAGAATTGGTTTCTTTACCAGTATATGTAAAAAAACAAAACATTATTAAGAACATATGAAGACATTTTTTAACTCACTCCTCGGAATCAATTGGCGACCGGCAATTGGTTTACAGGGAGACTGTTGCCTCCTAGTGGACGAGATAGGTTTTTCAGGAGGGAAAAAACAAAAAACTGATCATTATTATTGTTGAAACTATTTATCAGAGGTGGGACCAAGTCATTGTTTTGCAAGTCACAAGTAAGTCTCAAGTCTTTGCCCTCAAGTCCGAGTCAAGTCCCGAGTCAAGACAGGCAAGCCCCGAGTCAAGTCCAAAGTCAAGACTGGAAAGTCTCAAGTCAAGTCCTAAGTCCTGCATTTTGAGTTTCGAGTCCTTTCAAGTCCTTTTAACCACAGACTAATATATTAACACAGATTGTGTATGCTTTTCAAACGCTGTATTTATTTATTAAAACAAGTGCATTTTAAATTGCAGGAAAGAAAATTGTGCTGACATTGCACTTTATAATAGCACTATTAACCAGTCATTTTAAACATTAACTCATTCCTTTACAGAACAAACACATTGAAAAATAAAGTGCAAATGTACTTATTTGTACAAAAGTGTTAACATTGAAAAAACATGACATATACGTGAACATAACAAAAAAGTTGTACTTTTTATATGTCAGGGCCCTATGCTGCATTGCATTTGCAAAAGACCAAATTAGCCAAGAGTCTGTCAGTCATTTGTGCACGAGGGGGGCGTAGTATGATGCCACCATGGCTGAAAACTCGCTCCACTGGAGCACTGGAGGCAGGCACTGCCAAGACTCTCATGGCCACTCGGAACAGTGAAGGAAGAGTCTTCATGTTCAATGCCCAGAACAAAAGGGGGGAGAGAGTTGTTTTGGGTTGGTGCACTACTTGTAAGTGTATCTTGTGTTTTTTATGTTGATTTAATTAAAAAAAGAAAAGAAAAAAATGTATTTCTTGTGCGGCCCGATACCAATCGATCCACGGACCAGTACCGGGCCGCGGCCCGGTGGTTGGGGACCACTGAGGTAAACAACCAACAGTATGTCAGAAAGCTAGCTAAAACGGTACCCATATTCATAATATAGTATACATTTTAACTGACCTTTATTTGACTATTTTTGTCTTTTTTTAGGTGGCTAAAATACGCGGTGCTGCTGACCGCCGTCTAACGTTACGTGTGATATATTGACTAACGTAACCCTGCTTAAAAAAAATCACTGAACAAAAAGTATGAATAAGGTAGTGAACTGCAACAGATTCCCGTGTTTGCAATAACGTTATAACGTTAGCAGTGAGTTTACAGCCTCACTGATTTAACTACACAGCAAATAAAAGTCACGTTACTTAGCCAATAAACGTTATCTTACATTCAAAACTTACCGTTCTTTGTGCAACTTCAAATGCCGGACGAAGTTGGAAGTTGTTGCCTCTCCATCAGTCATTTTCAAACCGCATGTGTTGCATACTGCAAAACCGTTTTGTGTTGACCACCTCGTAATTTTTATACCCAAACAAAATTATTTTAGGTATCATTTCTTGTTCACTGGCGTGTGGTTTGGACATGTCTTCTTCGTTGGTTGTCCTGCAATTTGATTGGATGAATGCTGTGTGATGAAAACAAAGTAGATGTAATTTGATTGGCTGTTGTACTGAGAGCACACCAGCTGACACACGCAACGCTGATAGACAAGTACACAATGAAAAATACGGAGCGCTCCCGAATAACTTTTTCATCTTTGGGTTTTGGGGAAAGTAGCAAGTCATGTCAAGTCATGTCAATTCAAAAGGCTCAAGTCCAAGTGAAGTCACAAGTCATTGATGTTCAAGTCTAAGTCGAGTTGCAAGTCTTTTTACATTTTGTCAAGTCGAGTCTAAAGTCATCAAATTCATGACTCGAGTCTGACTCGAGTCCAAGTCATGTGACTCGAGTCCACACCTCTGCTAATAAGACTGTCAAATACCACATGTGCAAACTGTCATTGGTTCCTGCTGTACTTTGAGGACTGCATGGCAGTAACTAGCTTGGAAAAAAATAGTATTCATTCAACAATTGCATAATATGCAAAATAAAAAGTATATTTGGTTATTTCTTCAATAAAGCAATTGTATTTGAATCTTTTACAGTTTAAAAAGAGTCATGCTACACTGTCGCAGGGCAATGAGTATCCTTCCACTGACAACAGGGCTAAATGTAGACGCTTGACCTCCGACTTTGTTGCAAATGACTATGTGGTCCGTCATGTACAGCATTAGCACTACAAGAGCGATTATATTACACTGTCGTCCCCCACACACAACTACCTGTGCATCCCCTGCACTGTTAGAGGACTACTATTTACAGTCAAGGACTTAAAATGTTTAAAATAGCTCTATCTGTGAATCTATTTTCATGCAAGCATTTGGATATAGACATATACATATATACACACATATAAATAACCACACAGAACGGCATAACTAATGTATTATGTAAAAAAAAAATTACAAAATAAATGTGCAAATGGCTCAACTATTTAATATTTAAGATCATATTGCCCTTATCTTGTTCAGGGTCATGATGGGGGAGTTGGAGTCTATCCCAGCTGACACAGGAAGCTCAACAAGAGTTGTGGTTACTTTAGAAAATACAGCCATCTAGTGGTTGGGTAGAGAAATGCACATCATGATGTAGAGCGCCAGTCTTCCCCCGTTTATCGCGGTTAGTTGCTTGCAGACCCGAAGTAGGAATTCTTGTATATACCGTATTTTCCGCACCATAAGCCGCCCTGGGTTATAAGCCGCGCCTTCAATGAACGGCATATTTCAAAACTTTGTCCACCTATAAGCCGCCCCGTGTTATAAGCCGCATCTAACTGCGCTAAAGGAATGTCAAAAAAACAGTCAGATAGGTCAGTCAAACTTTAATAATATATTAAAAACCAGCGTGATGTGGGCGCGCATGGAGTCGTATATCAACATGGACGGAGCTGCGTGAAAAAAACCACCCGGCCTCTTCGCGTAAACTTACCTTAACCACTCGCTCATCTTTTCTTCATCCATCCCTTCGAGTTAGCTTTTATGATGACGCCGGCTGGAAAGGTCTCTTTTGGCAAGGTCTTCCTTTTGAATATCACCATGGGTGGAAGTTTCTGGCCATTAGCATGGCAAGCTAGAACCACAGTGAAGGATGACTTCTCATTCCCTGTGGTGCGAATATTCACCGTACGTGCTCCCGTTGTATCCACAGTGCGGTTCACAGGAATATCAAAAGTCAGTGGAACCTCGTCCATGTTGATAATGTTCTCTGGCCGGATCTTTTTTTCAGCTATCTTGTTTTTACAATATGCACGGAAAGTAGCCAGCTTTTCTTGAAAGTCTTTAGGCAGTTGCTGTGAAATAGTAGTCCGTGTGCGGATGGAGAGATTGCGTCTTTTCATGAACCGGAAACCTGTCGCTTAGTAGGAGCCATTTTGTGGTCTTTACAGATGTAAACACACAAAGGAAATGAAACGTAATATCCGCGCGCTTCTTCTTCTTCTTCTACGCGGGCGGGTGGTTGCTTACAGTAGAAGAAGAAGCGCTTCCTCTTCTATGGGGGCGGGTGCTTACCTTGGCGGTTGCTTGCGTAGAAGAAGAAGCACTTCCTCTTCTACGGGGAAAAAAGATGGCGGCTGTTTACCGTAGTTGCGAGACCGAAACTTTATGAAAATGAATCTTAATATTAATCCATATATAAAGCGCACCGGGTTATAAGCCGCACTGTCAGCTTTTGAGTAAATTTGTGGTTTTTAGGTGCGGCTAATAGTGCGGAAAATACGGTAAGTCATACTTGCCAACCCTCCCGGATTTTCCGGGAGACTCCCGAAATTCAGCGCCTCTCCCGAAAACCTCCCGGGACAAATTTTCTCCCGAAAATCTCCCGAAATTCAGGCGGACCTGAGTCCGCTTTCCCACAATATAAAGAACGTCTACAGTAAAGCAGTCCGTCTGCCGTAAACAGCAATGTTGTGACACTCTTAAACGGCACAATACTGCCATCTAGTGCATTTGATGAAAGCACTTTTGTGCGTGCCACACAGCAATGCATCATCCGAGAGGGTGTTCAGCATGGTTAGAAAGATAGTGACAGAGAATAGAACAAGGATGGACAATTCAACCCTTAACTCAACAATGAGTAGATGAGTGTTATGTGTGTGTTTATGAGTAAATAAATGAACACTGAAATTCAAGTATTTCTTTTATTTATATATATATATATATATATATATATATATATATATATATATATATATATATATATATATATATATATATAGTATGTGAGTGTGAATGTTGTCTGTCTATCTGTGTTGGCCCTGCGATGAGGTGGCGACTTGTCCAGGGTGTATCCCGCCTCCTAGCTGAGATAGGCTCCAGCGCCCCCCGCGACCCCAAAAGGGAATAAGCGGTAGAAAATGGATGGATGGATGGATATATATATATATATATATATATATATATATATATATATACATATATATATATATATATATATATATATATATATATATATATATATATATATATATATATATATATATATATATATATATATATATATATATATATATCCCCGCGACTCCGAAGGGAATAAGCGGTAGTAAATGGATGGATGGATGGATGGATGGATATATATATATATATATATATATATATATATATATATATATATATATATATATATATATATATATATATATATATATATATATATAAGAAATAATTGACTTTCAGTGAATTCTAGCTATATATATATGTATATATATATATATATATATATATATATATATATATATATATATATATATATATATATATATATATATATATATATATATATAATAAAAGAAATACTTGAATTTCAGTGTTAATTTATTTACACATATACACACACATAACACTCATCTACTCATTGTTGAGTTAAGGGTTGAATTGTCCACACTGAACAGGCACGCCAAACGGGCCTCTCAGAGCGAAACGGTGCTTTAGTTTATGAATTTACAACGCAGATACAAATGACACATTCATGTTTTTGTGTAATGATGACAACGTATACGCACGCGGACCATTGACTAGTTGATGGTGATGGCAAGAACGCTGTCGGGTGTTTTCTTTTCAAATGTTCGTTTATAGCCGTTGTGCATACAACAACATTATTAGCAGAGGTGGGTAGAGTAGCCAGAAATTGTACTCAAGTAAGAGTACTGTTACTTTAGAGATTTATTACTCAAGTAAAAGTAAGGAGTAGTCACCCAAATATTTACTTGAGTAAAAGTAAAAAGTATATTGTGAAAAAACTACTCAAGTACTGAGTAACTGATGAGTAACATACACATATATATATATATATATATATATATATATATATATATATATATATATATATATATATATATATATATACACACACACACACACACACACACACACACACATATATATATATATATATATACACACACACACATATATATATATATATATATATATATATATATATATATATATATATATATATATACACACACACACACATATATATATATACACATATATATACATACATTGATATATACAGTATATAATAAATATTTATTTATTTTGCCGTTTTTGTTTACATGTTAAAGGTGTTTTAATGAATATACATGCATGTTTAACACATATAGATTCCTTTCTTTCATGAAGACAAGAATATAAGTTGGTGTATTACCTGATTCTGATGACTTGCATTGATTGTAATCAGACAGTAGTGCTTATAACGTCCACGTTTTCAAATGGAGGAGAAAAAAAGTTCCTCCTTTCTGTCTAATACCACATGAAAGTGGTTGGTTTTTGGTATCTTATTTGTCCATCTTCCATATTCGTTTTTATACACTTTACAAGAAATAAATTGGCGGCAAACTCTGTAGCTTGCTAGCTTGTTTGCACTGGCTTTCGGAGACTCTTATTTTGAAAGCGCGGCGCGATGGAGCGGCACTTTTATTGTGAAGACAGGAACTGTGCAGTCAGTCTTTAGGCTTGTGACGGGATGTACGGTTGAAATAAAAAAGGGTATTTTTTCCTTCACACTTTTGATTGATTGATTGAAACTTTTATTAGTAGATTGCACAGTACAGTACATAGTCCGTACAATTGACCACTAAATGGTAACACCCAAATACGTTTTTCAACTTGTTTAAGTCAGGTCATGTGACCGCCTGGCTCTGTTTGATTGGTCCAACGTCACCAGTGACTGCATCTGATTGGTGGAACGGAGTGAAACGTCACCAGTAAGGCAGGCACTATGAAGGTCTGTCTGACAGACCAAAACAAACAAAGCGTGCATTAACAGATCGATAAAAATTAGTAGCGAGTAGCGAGCTGAATGTAGATAAAAGTAGCGGAGTAAAAGTAGCGTTTCTTCTTAGGCCGTTTATTGAAATACTCCCACACTTTTGACGACTTTTGGCGTGCTTTTTTCCCCTCGCTCGCACCGCTCGCATCGTCTGCTTTGCGCTCCGCCATGACGGTAGTGTGACGTAAATATGCGACGCGTCGAAGCACAAAAATGGCGTCGACGTATTTACGTAACCGATGACGTCGATGACGTCGACTACGTCGACGCGTCGTTTCAGCCCTAGCTGGGGGCCTTGTGATTTCGCCCTGTCTCTGCTTTGTCTGCCCTTATCTTCGTTGAGGTCCTGATCCGTCCTTGGCCGTTTAGCAGGCTGAAAGACAGAAAACATCTGCGGCGAGGGAACTCCTAACTTGCAGTGGAAGATAACAAGTTGTGTGCCTTTGCACGAAAAGAAAAGTACCGTATTTTCCGCACCATAAGCCGCCCTGGGTTATAAGCCGCGCCTTCAATGAACGGCATATTTCAAAACTTTGTCCACCTATAAGCCGCCCCGTGTTATAAGCCGCATCTAACTGCGCTAAAGGAATGTCAAAAAAACAGTCAGATAGGTCAGTCAAACTTTAATAATATATTAAAAACCAACGTGATGTGGGCGCGCATGGAGTCGTATATCAACATGGACGGAGCTGCGTGAAAAAAGCCACCCGGCCTCTTCGCGTAAACTTCCCTTAACCACTCGCTCACCTTTTCTTCATCCATCCATCCCTTCGAGTTAGCTTTTATGATGACGCCGGCTGGAAAGGTCTCTTTTGGCAAGGTCTTCCTTTTGAATATCACCATGGGTGGAAGTTTCTGGCCATTAGCATGGCAAGCTAGAACCACAGTGAAGGATGACTTCTCATTCCCTGTGGTGCGAATATTCACCGTACGTGCTCCCGTTGTATCCACAGTGCGGTTCACAGGAATATCAAAAGTCAGTGGAACCTCGTCCATGTTGATAATGTTCTCTGGTCGGATCTTTTTTTCAGCTATCTTGTTTTTACAATATGCACGGAAAGTAGCCAGCTTTTCTTGAAAGTCTTTAGGCAGTTGCTGTGAAATAGTAATCCGTGTGCGGATGGAGAGATTGCGTCTTTTCATGAACCGGAAACCTGTCGCTTAGTAGGAGCCATTTTGTGGTCTTTACAGATGTAAACACACAAAGGAAATGAAACGTAATATCCGCGCGCTTCTTCTTCTTCTATGGGGGCGGGTGGTTGCTTACAGTAGAAGAAGAAGCGCTTCCTCTTCTACGGGGGCGGGTGCTTATCTTGGCGGTTGCTTGCGTAGAAGAAGAAGCACTTCCTCTTCTACGGGGAAAAAAGATGGCGGCTGTTTACCGTAGTTGCGAGACCTAAACTTTATGAAAATGAATCTTAATATTAATCCATATATAAAGCGCACCGGGTTATAAGCCGCACTGTCAGCTTTTGAGTAAATTTGTGGTTTTTAGGTGCGGCTAATAGTGCGGAAAATACGGTACAGCTTGAGCACAATAGATAATAACTAGAGCGACGGCCTTTAAGCATAAGAGTTGTGTGATGACTTATATATAATTATTCTAACAAAAATCAGATGGTGATAGGCTCTAGGGGTGGAAAGTTTCCGGTAAATTTCCGGAACCTTTCCGGGAAGTTTGGAAATTTTGACCATTTTTTGATTATTCAAAGTAGCACACCGTCCATCTTATTGTGTAGAATAAGATGAGGAGCTTGTAAAAGACTAATGCAATGCCACACACAGATATAAATAGTCAGCTAAACAATTGGAGTAGTCTTTAAAAATATTTTACTGATGGACAAATCAATCAATCAATGTTTATTTATATAGCCCTAAATCACAAGTGTCTCAAAGGGCTGCACAAGCCACAACGACATCCTCGGTACAAAGCCCACATAAGGGCAAGGAAAAACTCACCCCAGTGGGACGTTGATGTGAATGACTATGAGAAACCTTGGAGAGGACCGCATATGTGGGTAACCCCCCCCCCCCTCTAGGGGAGACCGAAAGCAATGGATGTCGAGTGGGTCTGACATAATATTGTGAGAGTCCAGTCCATAGTGGATCTAACATAATAGTGTGAGAGTCCAGTCCATAGTGGATCTAACATAATAGTGTAAGAGTCCAGTCCATAGTGGATCTAACATAATAGTGTGAGAGTCCAGTCCATAGTGGATCTAACATAATAGTGTGAGAGTCCAGTCCATAGTGGATCTAACATAATAGTGTGAGAGTCCAGTCCATAGTGGATCTAACATAATAGTGAGAGTCCAGTCCATAGTGGATCTAACATAATAGTGTGAGAGTCCAGTCCATAGTGGATCTAACATAATAGTGTGAGAGTCCAGTCCATAGTGGATCTAACATAATAGTGTGAGAGTCCAGTCCATAGTGGATCTAACATAATAGTGAGAGTCCAGTCCATAGTGGATCTAACATAATAGTGTGAGAGTCCAGTCCATAGTGGATCTAACATAATAGTGTGAGAGTCCAGTCCATAGTGGATCTAACATAATAGTGTGAGAGTCCAGTCCATAGTGGATCTAACATAATATTGTGAGAGTCCAGTCCATAGTGGATCTAACATAATAGTGTGAGAGTCCAGTCCATAGTGGATCCAACATAATAGTGTGAGAGTCCAGTCCATAGTGGATCTAACATAATAGTGTGAGAGTCCAGTCCATAGTGGATCTAACATAATAGTGTGGGAGTCCAGTCCATAGTGGATCTAACATAATAGTGTGAGAGTCCAGTCCATAGTGGATCTAACATAACAGTGTGAGAGTCCAGTCCATAGTGGATCTAACATAATATTGTGAGAGTCCAGTCCATAGTGGATCTAACATAATAGTGTGAGAGTCCAGTCCATAGTGGATCCAACATAATAGTGTGAGAGTCCAGTCCATAGTGGATCTAACATAATAGTGTGAGAGTCCAGTCCATAGTGGATCTAACATAATAGTGTGAGAGTCCAGTCCATAGTGGCTCTAACATAATAGTGTGAGAGTCCAGTCCATAGTGGATCCAACATAATAGTAAGAGTCCAGTCCATAGTGGATCCAACATAATAGTAAGAGTCCAGTCCATAGTGGATCTAACATAATAGTAAGAGTCCAGTCCATAGTGGATCCAACATAATAGTAAGAGTCCAGTCCATAGTGGATCTAACATAATAGTAAGAGTCCAGTCCATAGTGGATCTAACATAATAGTGAGAGTCCAGTCCATAGTGGATCCAACATAATAGTGAGAGTCCAGTCCATAGTGGATCTAACATAATAGTGAGAGTCCAGTCCATAGTGGATCTAACATAATAGTGTGAGTCCAGTCCATAGTGGATCTAACATAATAGTGAGAGTCCAGTCCATAGTGGATCTAACATAATATTGTGAGAGTCCAGTCCATAGTGGATCTAACATAATATTGTGAGAGTCCAGTCCATAGTGGATCTAACATAATAGTAAGA
The DNA here is from genome assembly GCF_033978685.3 of Nerophis lumbriciformis. NCBI lineage: Eukaryota > Metazoa > Chordata > Actinopteri > Syngnathiformes > Syngnathidae > Nerophis > Nerophis lumbriciformis. Next base: position 208,804 of record NC_084548.2, read on the forward strand.
GTCCAGTCCATAGTGGATCTAACATAATAGTAAGAGTCCAGTCCATAGTGGATCCAACATAATAGTAAGAGTCCAGTCCATAGTGGATCTAACATAATAGTAAGAGTCCAGTCCATAGTGGGGCCAGCAGGACACCATCCCGAGCGGAGACGGGTCAGAATGAATAGAAATAGGTTAGATGAATAAATGAACACTCAATCAGCAATCCTACTGTCATGTCTGTGTGATCATGTTTTGTTTTAGTCATGTTCGGTTTTGTTTTTGGACTTTTTGTGCACTTTTGTTTGTTTTGTCACCATAGCAACCATTAGTTTTCACCTGTCACGTCACGCACCTGTTTCACGTTTTGAGTCACGCACCTGTTTTCACTAATCATGTCTGTAGTATTTAAGTTCATTGTTTTCAGTTTGTCTTCCTGGTGATATCCTGCATTCATACCCCTGTCACACTCTGTCTACCTCTGCGCACTTCATGCCATGTCCAAGTAAGTTTTTTCTATTAATGCCACAGTTAGTGTTTTTGTTTCATTGTTCACAGTTTCTGCCTATGTGCAAGTTTTGTTTACAATAGCCTAGTTTTGTACCTCCGCCATTGTGCGCGCTTTTCGTTTGTTCCTTTTTGATTTATAGTGTTAAAAGGCATGTCTGGTCCAAATCACTTGCACCTCGGGAGAACAAACCAAGCCATAGTCCAAGTCGTGACACCTACATTGTTGTATGACAACAGAATGGCTAGCAGAACAGAAGGCAGAGGAAACTACACCTTTTCATTTAGTATTTGCTACTTGAACTTTACACATCACAAAAAAGGTCAATTCGGATCGCTAACGTTGTTAGCATAAATTAATGGGATTTAACATACAGAAAATTAGCATCACGGCTATATTCACCCCAGTAATATCATCAACACTTACATACCCCGTTTCCATATGAGTTGGGAAATTGTGTTAGATGTAAATATAAACGGAATACAATGATTTGCAAATCCTTTTCAACCCATATTCAGTTGAATATGCTACAAAGACAACATATTTGATGTTCAAACTCATAAACTTTATTTTTTTTTTTTGCAAATAATAATTAACTTAGAATTTCATGGCTGCAACACGTGCCAAAGTAGTTGGGAAAGGGCATGTTCACCACTGTGTTACATGGCCTTTCCTTTTAACAACACTCAGTAAACGCTTGGGAACTGAGGAGACACATTTTTTTAAGCTTCTCAGGTGGAATTCTTTCCCATTCTTGCTTGATGTACAGCTTAAGTTGTTCAACAGTCCGGGGGTCTCCGTTGTGCTATTTTAGGCTTCATAATGCGCCACACATTTTCAATGGGAGACAGGTCTGGACTGCAGGCGGGCCAGAAAAGTACCCGCACTCTTTTACTATGAAGCCACGTTGATGTAACACGTGGCTTGGCATTGTCTTGCTGAAATAAGCAGGGGCGTCCATGGTAACGTTGCTTGGATGGCAACATATGTTGCTCCAAAACCTGTATGTACCTTTCAGCATTAATGGCGCCTTCACAGATGTGTAAGTTACCCATGTCTTGGGCACTAATACACCCCCATACCATCACACATGCTGCCTTTTACACTTTGCGCCTATAACAATCCGGATGGTTCTTTTCCTCTTTGGTCCGGAGGACACGACGTCCACAGTTTCCAAAAACAATTTGAAATGTGGACTCGTCAGACCACGTCCCAAGAGCCAGCTTATGTAGCCGAGGATCGGACCGCCAAGTGCCCTGCCCTCGGCTTCCGCCCAGCTCACACTGCACCCGACCTCTATGGCCCCTGCTATGGGTGGTGAGCCCATTGGACGGGGGACCCACGTTGCCTCTTCGGGCTGTGCCCGGCCGGGCCCCATGGGGACAGGCCCGGCCACCAGACGCTCGCCATCGTGCCCCACCTCCGGGCCTGGCTCCAGAGGGGGGCCCCGGTGACCCGCGTCCGGGCGAGGGAAATCTGGGTCCTTGGTTTGTGTTCTTCATCGAGGTCTTCGAGCTCGATGAAGAACTCTGCAACATCGCATGGACATCGGGGGCGGTACCTCTGGATTGTCAGACCGGGGTGGTGGTTCCTCTCTTTAAGAAGGGGAACCAGAGGGTGTGTTCTAACTATCGTGGGATCACACTCCTCAGCCTTCTCGGTAAGGTCTATTCAGGTGTACTGGAGAGGAGGCTACGCCGGATAGTCGAACCTCGGATTCAGGAGGAACAGTGTGGTTTTCGTCCTGGTCGTGGAACTGTGGACCAGCTCTATACTCTCGGCAGGGTCCTTGAGGGTGCATGGGAGTTTGCCCAACCAGTCTACATGTGCTTTGTGGACTTGGAGAAGACATTCGACCGTGTCCCTCGGGAAGTCCTGTGGGGAGTGCTCAGAGAGTATGGGGTAACGGACTGTCTTATTGTGGCAGTTCGCTCCCTGTATAATCAGTGTCAGAGCTTGGTCCGCATTGCCGGCAGTAAGTCGGACACGTTTCCAGTGAGGGTTGGACTCCGCCAAGGCTGCCCTTTGTCACCGATTCTGTTCTGAACTTTTATGGACAGAATTTCTAGGCGCAGTCAAGGCGTTGAGGGGATCTGGTTTGGTGGCTGCAGGATTAGGTCTCTGCTTTTTGCAGATGATGTGGTCCTGATGGCTTCCTCCGGCCAAGATCTTCAGCTCTCACTGGATCGGTTCGCAGCCGAGTGTGAAGCGACTGGGATGGTAATCAGCACCTCCAAGTCCGAGTCCATGGTTCTCTCCCGGAAAAGGGTGGAGTGCCATCTCCGGGTTGGGGAGGAGATCTTGCCCCAAGTGGAGGAGTTCAAGTACCTCGGAGTCTTGTTCACGAGTGAGGGAAGAGTGGATCATGAGATCGACAGGCGGATCGGTGCGGCGTCTTCAGTAATGCGGACGCTGTATCGATCCGTTGTGGTGAAGAAGGAGCTGAGCCGGAAGGCAAAGCTCTCGATTTACCGGTCGATCTACGTTCCCATCCTCACCTATGGTCATGAGCTTTGGGTCATGACCGAAAGGACAAGATCACGGGTACAAGCAGCCGAAATGAGTTTCCTCCGCCGAGTGGCGGGGCTCTCCCTTAGAGATAGGGTGAGAAGCTCTGTCATTCGGGGGGAGCTCAAAGTAAAGCCGCTGCTCCTCCACATGGAGAGGAGCCAGATGAGGTGGTTCGGGCATCTGGTCAGGATGCCACCCGAACGCCTCCCTAGGAAGGTGTTTCGGGCACGTCCGACCGGTAGGAGGCCACGGGGAAGACCCAGGACACGCTGGGAAGACTATCTCTCCCGGCTGGCCTGGGAACGCCTCGGGATCCCCCGGGAGGAGCTGGACGAAGTGGCTGGGGAGAGGGAAGTCTGGGCTTCCCTGCTTAAGCTGCTGCCCCCGCGACCCGACCTCGGATAAGCGGAAGAAGATGGATGGATGGATGGATGGACTCGTCAGACCACAGAACACTTTTCCACTTTGTATCAGTCCATCTTAGATGAGCTCAGGCCCAGTGAAGCCGGCTGCGTTTCTGGGTGTTGTTGATAAACGGTTTTCGCCTTGCATAGGAGAGTTTTAACTTGCACTTACAGATGTAGCGACCAACTGTAGTTACTGACAGTGGGTTTCTGAAGTGTTCCTGAGCCCATGTGGTGATATCCTTTACACACTGATGTCGCTTGTTGATGCAGTACAGCCTGAGGGATCGAAGCTCACGGGCTTAGCTGCTTACGTGCAGTGATTTCTCCAGACTCAAATACTAGTGTGTAGCATGCTGGGAATTATCTGTGCATGTGATGGAGGAATGCACAGTGCAGGGTTGAAATTCACCTGAATTTGCATTAAATCGGGTTGTTTGAGCTAGTAATCATGCTGCAAGATCTAGCATGTTGCATTCAATGTTTATTCCCATTCATTCCCATGGAAAGTTTCCAACTTTGAATATTCACGGAGTTTTGCAACCCTACTCAGCGGTAAAAAAAAGAAGGGAGAGATAAAATGAGAGCTGGGCCTGCTGGACTCACACAGCTATTTCACCTTGACCTTTTGTAGATATCGTCCTCTGAATGGCGGCTTGGAATTTCTATTGCAATGATCATTTAAATAGTGCTACAGTCATGAAGTTGGAATCTAGTTGGACTGCACCTCGGTACAATATCATTTTCTCTCCTGGACCTTGCAGGCGCAGCTCGTAAATATCACAAAGACAGTCCCTAAATCCACCCAGCGCTTCTTTTGTTTCCTATTTATAGCCACCTTTTTTTTTAACTCTCTGTTTCTGTCAATCAGCTCCTACCCCCTTTTTTTTTTTGTTAAAGGCCACCGTGTCCTAACACCGAAGGCTGAAGTCATTTGACGCCAGGCAGCGGCGAGGACCAGCAGCGATGGACGACGTGTACAAAGCAGCCGTAAGTACACACTTGGAGCTTGTCGGGTATGGAAGACATGTTTGATGTGCCGGGGGGGGGGGGGGGGGGGGGGGGGGGCATTGTGACCGTTAGACCTGTTCATGGTCAAGTCAGACGAGCCCTAGGTTGAAATTGCTCTGAAAGACAGTGGAACCTCCATTTACCAACTTAAATGGTTCTTGAACCGGGTTCATAATTCGAGACGTTTGTATATTGAAGCAAATGTGTCCATTAGAAACAATGTAAACATGAATAATGGCTTCCAGTCGAGACACAAGTCCATATTTTAGTGAAGGATTATTGCACACAATATACAGTTCTGTACATCAAACAAACAAAAACAAGGAGGTGATGAACGAGATGGATCGATCGCTCAATCGATAGACTTTTAATCGTCCCACCATGGGGAAATGGTGTGGTTGCAGTGCAGGTTTTTACACTCATGAATGAAAAACAAACAAAAAAAGTAATAAATAATACATATTGTGCACTAATAATGTTGAGATACAGCTCTCTTTATTAGCAAGCCAAAGCACCAACACGGAAGTCCCTTTGGTGCACTCACAAACAATCAGAAATCACTAAAATCCTTAACTTTAACAAACACTTAAAAAAAAAAAAGAAGCTGAACTGTGCTGTACACGCGCGCACATACCGTATTTTCCGCACCATAAGGCGCCCTGGGTTATAAGCCGCGCCTTCAATGAACGGCATATTTCAAAACTTTGTCCACCTATAAGCCGCCCCGTGTTGTAAGCCGCATCTAACTGCCCTAAAGGAATGTCAAAAAAACAGTCAGATAGGTCAGTCAAACTTTAATAATATATTAAAAACCAGCGTTCTAACAACTCTGTTCACTCCCAAAATGTACGGTAATGTGCAAATGTGCAATCACAAACATAGTAAAATTCAAAATAGTGCATCAATAACTTAATGTTGCTCGAACGTTAATGTCACAACACACAAAATAAACATAACGCTCACTTTCTGAAGTTATTCTTCATTCATAAATCCCTCGAATTCTTCTCCTTCGGTGTCCGAATTAAAAAGTTGGGCGAATACGGGATCCAAAATGGCCGGCTCCGTCTCGTCGAAGTCATCGGAGTCAGTGTCGCTGTTGTTGTCCAGCAGTTCTGTGAATCCTGCCTTCCGGAAAGCTCGGACCACAGTTGTGACCGAAATATCCGCCCAGGCATTTACGATCCACTGGCAGATGTTGGCGTATGTCGTCCGGCGCTGTCTCCCTGTCTTAGTGAAGGTGTGTTGGCCTTCTGTCATCCATTGTTCCCACGCCGTTCGCAGTCGTGATTTAAATGCCCTGTTGACACCAATATCGAGCGGTTGGAGTTCTTTGGTTAATCCACCCGGAATGACGGCGAGTGTTGTATTTGTGTGCTTCACTTGTTTTTTGACACCATCTGTGATGTGGGCGCGATTCATTTATGTTATATTCTCTTGCTGCTGCTCTATTTCCGTGTTCTTCGGCATGACTTATTGCCTTAAGTTTAAATTCTGCGTTATACGCGTGTCGCTTAGTAGGAGCCATTTTGTGGTCTTTACAGATGTAAACACACAAAGGAAATGAAACGTAATACCCGCGCGCTTCTTCTTCTACGGGGGCGGGTGGTTGCTTACCGTAGAAGAAGAAGCGCTTCCTCTTCTACGGGGAAAAAAGATGGCGGCTGTTTACCGTAGTTGCGAGACCGAAACTTTATGAAAATAAATATTTATATTAATCCATATATAAGGCGCACCGGGTTATAAGCCGCACTGTCAGCTTTTGTGAAAATTTGTGGTTTTTAGGTGCGGCTTATAGTGCGGAAAATACGGTACACAGAAGTCCCTTTGGTATGCTCACAAACGATCAGAAATCACAAAAATCCTTAACTTTAACAAACACTTTTTTTGAAAAAAAACCTGAACTGTGCTGTGCACATGTCTGCACACACGGACGTCCCTTTGGTGCGCTCACAAACAATCAGAAATCACAAAAATCCTTAACTTTAACAAACAGCTGTTTAAAAAAAAACCGGAACTGTGCTTTTTACGAGCGCACATACACAGAAGTCCCTTTTGTATGCTCACAATCGATCAGAAATCACTAAAATCCTTAACTTTAACAAACACTTAAAAAAAAAAAAAGCTGAACTGTACTGTACACGCGCGCACATACATAGAAGTCCCTTTGGTATGCTCACAAACGATCAGAAATCACAAAAATCCTTAACTTTAACAAATACTTAAAAAAAAAAAAAAACCTGAACTGTGCTGTACACACGTCCGCACACACGGAAGTCCCTTTGGTGCGCTCACAAACAATCAGAAATCACAAAAATCCTTAACTTTAACAAACAGCTGTTTAAAAAAAACAAACTGAACTGTGCTTTTTACGAGCGCGCATACACAGAAGTCCCTTTTGTATGCTCACAATCGATCAGAAATCACAAAAATCCTTAACTTTAACAAACAGATTTAAAAAAAAAAAAAGATAAACTGTGCTGTACACACGCCCGCACACACGGAAGTCCCTTTGGCGCGCTCACAAACAATCAGAAATCATAAAAATCCTTAACTTTAACAAACACTTAAAAAAAAAAAGCTGAACTGTGCTGTACACGCGCGCACATACATAGAAGTCCCTTTGGTATGCTCACAAACGATCAGAAATCACAAAAATCCTTAACTTTAACAAACACTTTAAAAAAAAAAAAAAACCTGAACTGTGCTGTACACACGCCTGCACACACGGAAGTCCCTTTGGTGCGCTCACAAAAAAACAGAAATCACAAAAATCCTTAACTTTAACAAACAGCTGTCATGACTTGGTCCGGGGTGTGTGCTTTTCCAGGAATGCAAAGGAAAGTTGGCTCGTGCGAGACGGGAATGAAGGTACATGATTTATTATCAAAAAAAGGAATAAATGAAAGCGCGCACAGTGGCGGAGAATAAACTATAAAACCAAAAGACTATAGCAAAAAGTACAAACAAAAAACACGCACAATGGCGGAGAACAAACTATGAAACCAAAAAGACTATAAATATGGAACAAAAACTTACTTGGCTTGAGGAATTGACATGAAAAGAAGTATCAGGCATGAACAGAGCATAAATGTGTTGAGGTCGTCAGGACGAACAACAGAAAATGAATGAACTTAAATACTATGGACATGATTAGTGAAAACAGGTGCGTGACTCAAAACGTGAAACAGGTGCGTGACGTGACAGGTGAAAACTAATGGTTGCTATGGTGACCAGACAAGGGAGTGAAAAGACAGAAACTAAACAAAACATGACTTAAAACAAAACATGATAATACAGACATGACAACAGCTGTTTAAAAAAAAAACTGAACTGTGCTTTTTACGCGCGCGCATACACAGAAGTCCCCTTTTGTATGCTCACAAACGATCAGAAATCACAAAAATCCTTAACTTTAACAAACAGCTTTAAAAAAAAAAAAAGATAAACTGTGCTGTACACACGCCCGCACACACGGAAGTCCCTTTGGTGCGCTCACAAACAATCAGAAATCACAAAAATCCTTAACTTTAACAAACACATTAAAAAAAAGCTGAAGTGTGCTGTACACGCACGCACACATGGAAGTCCCTTTGGTGCGCTCACAAACAATCAGAAATCACAAAAATCCTTAACTTTAACAAAAATCTTTAAAAAAAAAAAGAAGAAAAGGTTAATTGTGCTGTACACGCACGCACGCACACACATACAAGTTCCTTTGGTGCGCTCACAAACAATCAGAAATCACTAAAATCCTTAACTTTAACAAAAAGCTTTAAAAAAAAAAAAGAAGAAAAGGTTAATTGTGCTGTACATGCACGCACACACACAGAAGTTCCTTTGGTGTGCTCACAAACAATCAGAAATCCCCAAAATCCTGAACTTTAACAAACAGCTTTTTTAAAAATAAAGCTAAACTGTGCCGTACATGCGCGCACACATGGAAGTCCCTTTGGTGCGCTCACAAACAATCAGAAATCACAAAAATCCGTAACTTTAACAAAAAGCTTTAAAAAAAAAAAAGAAAAGGTTAATTGTGCTGTACACGCACGCACACACACAGAAGTCCCTTTGGTATGCTCACAAACGATCAGAAATCACAAAAATCCTTAACTTTAACAAATACTTAAAAAAAAAAAAAAACCTGAACTGTGCTGTACACACGCCCGCACACACGGAAGTCTCTTTGGTGCGCTCACAAACAATCAGAAATCACAAAAATCCTTAACTTTAACAAACAGCTTTTAAAAAAAAAAAAATCTGAACTGTGCTTTTTACGCGCGCGCATACACAGAAGTCCCTTTTGTATGCTCACAAACGATCAGAAATCACAAAAATCCTTAACTTTAACAAACAGCTTTAAAAAAAAAAAAAAGATAAACTGTGCTGTACACACGCCCGCACACACGGAAGTCCCTTTGGTGCGCTCACAAACAATCAGAAATCACAAAAATCCTTAACTTTAACAAACACTTAAAAAAAAAAAAAGCTGAACTGTGCTGTACACGCACGCACACATGGAAATCCCTTTGGTGCGCTCACAAACAATCAGAAATCCCCAAAATCCTTAACTTTAACAAACAGCTTTTTTTTAAATAAAGCTAAACTGTGCTGTACATGCGCGCACACATGGAAGTCCCTTTGGTGCGCTCACAAACGATCAGAAATCACAAAAATCCTTAACTTTAACAAAAAGCTTTAAAAAAAAAAAAAGAAGAAAAGGTTAATTGTGCTGTACACGCACGCACACACACAGAAGTTTCTTTGGTGCGCTCACAAATGATCAGAAATCCCCAAAATCCTTAACTTTAACAAACAGCTTTTTTAAAAATAAAGCTTAACTGTGCTGTACACACGCCCGCACACATGGAAGTCCCTTTGGTGCGCTCACAAACAATCAGAAATCCCAAAAATCCTTAACTTTAACAAACAGCTTTTTAAAAAATAAAGTTTAACTGTGCTGTACACACGCCCGCACACATGGAAGTCCCTTTGGTGCGCTCACAAACAATCAGAAATCACAAAAATCCTTAACTTTAACAAAAAGCTTTAAAAAAAAAAAGAAGAAAAGGTTAATTGTGCTGTACACGCACGCACACACACAGAAGTTCCTTTGGTGCGCTCACAAACAATCAGAAATCACAAAAATCCTTAACTTTAACAAACAGCTTTTTAAAAAAAAAGCTAAACTGTGCTGTACACGCGCCCGCACACACAGCAGTCCCTTTGGTGCGCTCACAAACGATCAGAAATCACAAAAATCCTTTAAAAAAAAAAAAGTAAGTTCTTATCACAATTAAAAACTTGGTGCTCCTAGAAATGAGCAGACAGAGGGAGAGAAGGAATGGACGTTTGAAAGAGGCGCCGCTGAGCGAGAGGCGGTCTTCTCCTCTGCTGTGATATACCGTACTTTCCGGCCAAAAAGCCACGGCCATTAAATTTTCTAAGAAAAAAATATTTATCCATATATTAGCCGCACCAGACTATATTCCGCAGATATATATGTTGTGAAATTAGTTATTTACACATGAATATTTTACAAATGTTTATTTACATACCTTAAATGTTTCCAAACGGGGTCTGTAAGACGGCAGTAAAATGGCTGACCAAACAAAACAGAAGTCATCGTCATGGACCCACTAGCTGCGCAAGCTAGCTCTTTAACAGACTCAATAACTCCATGGTGACGTTTTGGTGAATTCATGAAACTGAAACAATGAAAAAAGAATGTCATTGTAAGCTAATAATACTAACACTCGTAAATGTGTTAGCATATTAGCTAATGCTAATGATGCTAGCTTCATTACATTAAAATAGCGCATACAAATATGTATAAAAACATCACAGACGGGACGTTTTAGTAAGTAAGAATTGTTGTAGTTATATTGTAAAACTTACAAGTGAAGAATGGAGAATCCACACGAGTAGAAACGCCGTGGACGGCTAGAAGACTGAACGGCAACTGTACTTCCGGTAGATTCAAAGCTCAGTCTAAACAGCACAGGAAACGCAGCAACTGCAGTGAGCAAACTCCCCCAAAAGATGGCGCCACAGCACGAACAATAACCCACCTATTCAGTGTGTTTAGCCACACCGTCTTTTGAGCCGCGGGGTTCAAAGCGTAAGGAAAAAAGTAGCTTCTTATAGTCCGGAATTTACGGTAAGTCCGCTTTGGCATATTATTTTCCAGAAAAGTCCGGTCTCATCCCAATCAAAAAGAAAAAGAAGTCAGCTTCCTCAACATCTTAAAAAGGAAGCAAGCACAAAATGGCTGCCAGGGGGACACAAAATGAACGTCCACCGAGACATATTTGCTCATTAAAAGTTTGTAAACGGAGGAGTTGACAACTCAATCCAGGTTCCACCGTATCAAAGTCATTTCCCATTAGAATTGATGGTAATACTGCAAATATTACTACACAAATGAGATCCGTCATGTATCGGCATGACTTTTTAAACATCACCATGTGTGACATGTACACACATGGAACCTCCCCGAGTAACAATAGACAAAAACAGCTGGACATAAAAAGAACAGCTGATGGTGCTCCTAACACACACACACACACACACACACACACACACACACACACACACACACACACACACACACACACACACACACACACACACACACACACACACACACACACACACACACAGACAAACGTATTTGTGACCTTCTTGAGACCTGAGAAAAATGCCTACCTCTTTAGGACCAGCCTTTCTAGATATATAAAGAAGTGTATTTACAACATGAATAATATATACATACTATGCAAATATAAAAAAGCTTGTGAAAATTTAGTTGGAATTTTACAAGAAAAAGGTCACAATTTTACAAGAAAAACTTAGAATGTTGGCAGTATTATAATAAAAGTCGTCATTTTACTCAACGCAAGTCAAAATTTTACAAGGAAAAAAAAAGGACATTTGTGCAATATTATGATAAAAGTTGGAATTTTACTCAATAACAGTAAAGCTTAAAATGTTGGCAATTTTATGAAAATAGTCATCATTTTACTGAACAAAAATCACAATTTTATAAGAAAACTTTAAAATGTTGGCGATATTATAATAATAATTGGAATTTTACTTGGCAAAATTATGACAAGAGTCATAATTTTACCCCCAAAAAATCACTATTTTACAAGAACAACAATAAAATGGGCAATATTGTGATACAAGTCAGAATTTTACATGACAAATGTCACCATTTTGCATCAAAAAGTAATAATTTTACATCAAAAAAGTAATAATTTTACTATAAAATCTTGCAATATTAGAAAGAATATGACAAATTATTCCCCAATTTTATAAGAAAAAAGTTGACACGTTGTGAGGAAAAAGACTGCTTTTTGTTCATTTTATGTTTGTAATTGATTTTTAATCTTCATTATTTACGTCAAGTTATTACAGTATGTCTCTATATACATACTTATTTAATTTATTTTTAAACATTTGGCCAAAGGGGGCGCATTTCAATTTATTACACACACTTGTTATTTCATATGTTGGCCAGAGGAGGAGCACTATTAAAAGCGACACAGTCAATTTTAAAAATCCCTCCTTTTTGGTACCACCCTCATTTTGATAGATGTCACCAGCAGGGGTGCAAATGAGACATTGTTATTGGGACCATGATTTATGTCATCACTTGTTCACACCTCCTCATATGGAAGATACTTTTCCTTCTTCATGTATCAAGAAAGCTAGAAATACAAGAACACACACACACACACATACATACACACTCACACACACACACGTTCATAACCCCACAACAATCTCTGGCCGACCACCAGAATAGCAAGTGATGATGAGTATTTGAGTGCTGCTGATGTTTGTCCCCTCAGGTTGAAAACTTGACTGAGGAGCAAAAGAATGGTAAGTAACTTTTGGATTTGACTACACAACATCCACATCAGTGTTAACCAAAGTGCGACTCACGGCTCTCTTTACAAATATTATTGCAAAAAAAACCCCATTAAAAAGTGGAAATAACAGAGCAAACAGGTGTAATGTAAGGAGAAAATGTTGCAATATTGACACTAATAACACAAAGTTGCCATGTTGGCAGTTTTTTTCTTTAAAACTGTCAATTTATCATTTATCATTTATTGCTCAAAAAATAATAATGAACCAAAAGCATTGTTGTTATGAATTATTGACCTATTTAAGGCTCTAATTACTTCACATTAGATGTTCATAATGATAATCATCATATTATCACGGCACATTTTGAAAATGTTCCGCGCCTCTATTGTCGAGGCGGCTGATTGGAGCTGTGGCCGCAAGGTAGTTGGGGTGCTTGTCGTGGCGGTAATCCTAGAACCCGTTGGTGGACACCGGCGGTGAGGGATGCCGTCAAGCTGAAGAAGGAGTCCTATCGGGTTCTTTTGGCTCATAGGACTCCTGAGGCAGCGGACAGGTACCGACAGGCCAAGCGGTGTGCGGCTTCAGCGGTCGCAGAGGCAAAAACTCGGACATGGGAGGAGTTCGGGGAAACCATGGAAAACGACTTCCGGACGGCTTCGAAGCGATTCTGGACCACCACCCGCCGCCTCAGGAAGGGGAAGCAGTGCAGTGTCAACACCGTGTATGGCGGGGATGGTGTTCTGCTGACCTCGACTGCGGATGTTGTGGATCGGTGGAGGGAATACTTCGAAGACCTCCTCAATCCCACCAACACGTCTTCTTATGAGGAAGCAGTGCCTGGGGAATCTGTGGTGGGCTCTCCTATTTCTGGGGCTGAGGTTGCTGAGGTAGTTAAAAAGCTCCTCGGTGGCAAGGCCCCAGGGTAGATGAGATCCGCCCGCAGTTCCTTAAGGCTCTGGATGCTGTGGGGCTGTCTTGGTTGACAAGACTCTGCAGCATCGCGTGGACATCGGGGGCAGTACCTCTGGATTGGCAGACCGGGGTGGTGGTTCCTCTCTTTAAGAAGGGGAACCGGAGGGTGTGTTCTAACTATCGTGGGATCACACTCCTCAGCCTTCCCGGTAAGGTCTATTCAGGTGTACTGGAGAGGAGGCTACGCCGGATAGTCGAACCTCGGATTCAGGAGGAACAGTGTGGTTTTCGTCCTGGTCGTGGAACTGTGGACCAGCTCTATACTCTGGGCAGGGTCCTTTAGGGTGCATAGGAGTTTGCCCAACCAGTCTACATGTGTTTTGTGGACTTGGAGAAGGCATTGGACCGTGTCCCTCGGGAAGTCCTGTGGGGAGTGCTCAGAGAGTATGGGGTATCGGACTGTCTGATTGTGGCAGTCCGCTCCCTGTATGCTCAGTGCCAGAGCTTGGTCCGCATTGCCGGCAGTAAGTCGGACACGTTTCCAGTAAGGGTTGGACTCCGCCAGGGCTGCCCTTTGTCACCGATTCTGTTCATAACTTTTATGGACAGAATTTCTAGGCGCAGTCAAGGCGTTGAGGGGATCTGGTTTGGTGGCTGCAGGATTAGGTCTCTGCTTTTTGCAGATGATGTGGTCCTGATGGCTTCATCTGGCCAGGATCTTCAGCTCTCACTGGATCGGTTTGCAGCTGAGTGTGAAGCGACTGGGATGAGAATCAGCACCTCCAAGTCCGAGTCCATGGTTCTCGCCCGGAAAAGGGTGGAGTGCCATCTCCGGGTTGGGGAGGAGATCTTGCCCCAAGTGGAGGAGTTCAAGTACCTTGGAGTCTTGTTCACGAGTGAGGGAAGAGTGGATGGTGAGATGGACAGGCGGATCGGTGCGGCGTCTTCAGTAATGCGGACGCTGTATCGATCCGTTGTGGTGAAGAAGGAGCTGAGCCGGAAGGCAAAGCTTTCAATTTACCGGTCGATCTACGTTCCCATCCTCACCTATGGTCATGAGCTTTGGGTTATGACCGAAAGGACAAGATCACGGGTACAAGCGGCCCAAATGAGTTTCCTCCGCCGGGTGGCGGGGCTCTCCCTTAGAGATAGGGTGAGAAGCTCTGCCATCCGGGAGGAGCTCAAAGTAAAGCCGCTGCTCCTCCACATGGAGAGGAGCCAGATGAGGTGGTTCGGGCATCTGGTCAGGATGCCACCCGAACGCCTCCCTAGGGAGGTGTTTAGGGCACGTACGTACGTTGGGAAGACTATGTCTCCCGGCTGGCCTGGGAACGCCTCGGGGTCCCACAGGAAGAGCTGGACGAAGTGGCTGGGGAGAGGGAAGTCTGGGCTTCCCTGCTTAGGCTGCTGCCCCCGCGACCCGACCTCGGATAAGCGGAAGAAGATGGATGGATGGATGGATGGATTTTGAAAATATTTTTACCAAAAAAAAAAAAAAACATAAAAAGTGGGACAAAAAGAGCAAACAGGTAAGAAGAAAACGTTACAATATTGACACCAATAACACAAAGATGCTTTGCAGGCAGTTTTTCACTTTAAACCTAACATTGTTTGAAAAATAATCATAATTGACTGATAGATCTAAAGTTGATCTAGTGATTAAGTGTTAAAAGTGAAAATAATATATATTAATATGTTTGGAGGCCTTTTGAATCTCATTGAGTGTGATTTTTTTAAACTGTTGTAACCGAGGGTTTATATATGTCGCCTATACGGTATGAAACTACAAAATAATAAACACGGAATCTCCAGTTTACACGAGGACCACTTTATTTACATTCTTTTCAAAACCTTCGCTCCACTCCAACCACGTGACCTCACTTCCGCTCTTAGCGCCTTCAAAATAAGAGCTCAAGGCATATATACTGTATGACAGCGTATAACAGGAACTCAACATCACCAAGAGGAAAGCCCATAAAAATAGGTTACACTGTCATTGCTCAAAAAAATAATAAAAACGTATAATCAGTGGTTAGATTTGAAGTTGATCTTGAGATTTAAATCCGCTAACAGCTTCCGGTTTGCGGTCGTATTTATAGACTTTTACATACCAGCAGATGGCGCAATTGGACCTCTCGTTGCATAACAAAACAATATACATATTTTAGCAGCAATTTCACTCAAATAATCAAAGTATTTCTTATACCCGTATGGCGATGCATTTGTTAGGCAGGAATTCTTATTTACATATTGAGTCACATTAGTTATTGTCAAGTAACACTTTTGTTGTATTGTATTTTATTTTATACGGTCCCGCATTTCGTTCCTATCTATTGTTTCCGTGGGACCGAATAGGGAACGGACGGGGGAGAGGAAAAAAGAGCGGGAGACAAGAAAAGATGGCCGAGTGTGTGAAAGAAAGAAATGGAGTCGAGGTTGTCCTGCCTTCATGCTACTTTTACAAGGAAGACAAGAAAACTATCTTCTAAACAACTCAACTTTAACACACAGCCGTCGAAGTTGGTGAGAGAAAAAAAATATTAGGGTTACAACGCCGCTAATCGCCGTCATGCGACCAGAGAGTCACATTTACACTAGTTTGATCATATCTAAATATCACATTTACACTAGTTTGATCATATCTAAATATCACATTTACACTAGTTTGATCATATCTAAATATCACATTTACACTAGTTTGATCATATCTAAATATCACATTTACACTAGTTTGATCATATCTAAATATCACATTTACACTAGTTTGATCATATCTAAATATCACATTTACACTAGTTTGATCATATCTAAATATCACATTTACACTAGTTTGATCATATCTAAATATCACATTTACACTATTTTGATCATATCTAAATATCACATTTACACTAGTTTGATCATATCTAAATATCACATTTACACTATTTTGATCATATCTAAATATCACATTTACACTAGTTTGATCATATCTAAATATCACATTTACACTAGTTTGATCATATCTAAATATCACATTTACACTAGTTTGATCATATCTAAATATCACATTTACACTAGTTTGATCATATCTAAATATCACATTTACACTATTTTGATCATATCTAAATATCACATTTACACTAGTTTGATCATATCTAAATATCACATTTACACTAGTTTGATCATATCTAAATATCACATTTACACTAGTTTGATCATATCTAAATATCACATTTACACTAGTTTGATCATATCTAAATATCACATTTACACTAGTTTGATCATATCTAAATATCACATTTATACTATTTTGCTCATATCTAAATATCACATTTACACTAGTTTGATCATATCTAAATATCACATTTACACTAGTTTGATCATATCTAAATATCACATTTACACTAGTTTGATCATATCTAAATATCACATTTACACTATTTTGATCATATCTAAATATCACATTTACACTAGTTTGATCATATCTAAATATCACATTTACACTATTTTGATCATATCTAAATATCACATTTACACTAGTTTGATCATATCTAAATATCACATTTACACTAGTTTGATCATATCTAAATATCACATTTACACTAGTTTGATCATATCTAAATATCACATTTACACTAGTTTGATCATATCTAAATATCACATTTATACTATTTTGCTCATATCTAAATATCACATTTACACTAGTTTGATCATATCTAAATATCACATTTACACTAGTTTGATCATATCTAAATATCACATTTACACTAGTTTGATCATATCTAAATATCACATTTACACTAGTTTGATCATATCTAAATGTCACATTTACACTAGTTTGATCATATCTAAATATCACATTTACACTAGTTTGATCATATCTAAATGTCACATTTACACTAGTTTGATCATATCTAAATGTCACATTTACACTAGTTTGATCATATCTAAATGTCACATTTACACTAGTTTGATCATATCTAAATGTCACATTTACACTAGTTTGATCATATCTAAATATCACATTTACACTAGTTTGATCATATCTAAATATCACATTTACACTATTTTGATCATATCTAAATATCACATTTACACTAGTTTGATCATATCTAAATATCACATTTACACTAGTTTGATCATATCTAAATATCACATTTACACTAGTTTGATCATATCTAAATATCACATTTACACTAGTTTGATCATATCTAAATATCACATTTACACTAGTTTGATCATATCTAAATATCACATTTACACTATTTTGATCATATCTAAATATCACATTTACACTAGTTTGATCATATCTAAATATCACATTTACACTATTTTGATCATATCTAAATATCACATTTACACTAGTTTGATCATGTTTAAATATCACATTTACACTAGTTTGATCATATCTAAATATCACATTTACACTAGTTTGATCATATCTAAATATCACATTTACACTACTTTGATCATATCTAAATATCACATTTACACTATTTTGATCATATCTAAATGGTAAGTCTTTTGGTGTCATAAATCAGATATATGTGACAATAGCTTCAATATCGAGGCAACGTGTTTTTTCATTATACTGCTACTTTCATATAGTTGAAATAACATTAAGCCTACACTCTTTTTTTATTTTATTTGATAAATTGCAACATTTACAAACTGAGAAATAATAATCAAAATTAAAGCTGCAAGCAGCATTGGTCGGGCCCGCGTATTTGGCAGGTGCTAGTCCTAAGTGTCCCAATACTTTTGTCTACTTTTAGTCTGAAGTGTCCCAAGACTTTTGTCTAGTGTACCTACCTTGTCTGCATTGTGTGGGCACGTTGGTGCTTCCTGCTTTTAAGCAGCCATCTTAAAAAAACAGCAGCGCAGCAGCATCAGCGCAGCGGGTCTTTGAAGGGTCATAAAATCAAAACCGGAGCAGGTATTAAAACGCTGTTCTGTTATTTTATACACAAGGGTTTAATCTCTCTCCTGTGTTAGTTTGAAACCGAAACGACAAACGCGCTCAGAGGAGATAGCTTTTGAAGGAAGGTGACCGGTTTTTACAAAAAATGTGTTTTGAAGGGGGAATAGCAAACTTCCTGTTGATTTTTGCTGGGGGTTGTCAATTTATGAAATGTAGGTCTCTCTCCGACCTTCCCAGGGAGAGTTACAGGCAGTTTTGTCAGTTTTTTCATCCGAGGAGCAGTTTTTTGTGCGTTTCATTAAAAAATTGCGCTAGAGCACAATTTTGAGATTTGGGGTTAGGTTTTTTTTATTAGATCGCAATTTTTGCCAGTCCTGATGTGTGTGTTCAGTTCGGTGAGTTTTGAAGCATGTTAAGGGGGTCAAATTACAGCTCAAAGAGGCAAAAGTGACTGTTTTTAGTACTTTTTTGTCTTGAAGGGGGAATTGCCAACTTCCTGTTGATTTTAGCCCGAGAATGTACCATTATGAAAGTTAGGTCTGAGGCAGACCTACATAGCGGATTTTGTTTCATGTCTTTCCGACCTTCCTAGTGGGAGTTACAGGCAGTCTAGTTTTTTTTTCCTAGGGGGCGCTAGAGCGCAATTTTGATTTTTGCGGTTCGTTTTTTTTATTAAAAGACAATTTTCGCAGGTCCTGATGGGTGGGTCAAATATGGTGAGTTTTGAAGCATGTTGAGTGGGTCAAATTAGTGCTCAAAGAGGCGGCGGAAGAATAAAGAAAAAAGAATAATAATAAAACCTTACAAATTCAATAGGTCCTTATGTCCCATTGCATAAGGACTCCCTGTTGGAGTCCTTATGCAATGGGCCATGCGGGCCCTAATTAAAGCTGCAAGCAGCATTGGTCGGGCCCGCGTATTTGGCAGGTGCTAGTCCTAAGTGTCCCAATACTTTTGTCTACTTTTAGTCTGAAGTGTCCCAAGACTTTTGTAAAGTGTACCTACCTTGTCTGCATTGTGTGGGCACGTTGGTGCTTCCTGCTTTTAAGCAGCCATCTTAAAAAAACAGCAGCGCAGCAGCATCAGCGCAGCGGGTCTTTGAAGGGTCATAAAATCAAAACCGGAGCAGTTAGAAAAAAAGCGCTTCTGTCATTGTAATCACAAGGGTTTAATCTCTCTCCTGTGTTAGTTTGAAGCCGAAACGACAAACGCGCTCAGAGGAGATAGTTTTTGAAGGAAGGTGACCGGTTTTTACAAAAAATTTGTTTTGAAGGGGGAATAGCAAACTTCCTGTTGATTTTTGCTGGGGGTTGTCAATTTATGAAATGTAGGTCTAAGTGAGACCTACATAGAGGTTTTTGTTTCATGTCTCTCTGACCTTCCCAGTGGGAGTTACAGGCAGTTTTGTCAGTTTTTCCATCCGAGGAGCAGTTTTTTGTGCGTTTCATTAAAAAATTGCGCTAGAGCACAATTTTGAGATTCGGGGTTAGGTTTTTTTATTAGATCGCAATTTTTGCCAGTCCTGATGTGTGTGTTCAGTTCGGTGAGTTTTGAAGCATGTTAAGGGGGTCAAATTACAGCTCAAAGAGGCAAAAGTGACTGTTTTTAGTACTTTTTTGCCTTGAAGGGGGAATTGCCAACTTCCTGTTGATTTTTGCCCGAGAATATACTATTATGAAATCTAGGTCTAAGTCACACCTACATAAAGGTTTTTGTTTCATGTCTCTCCGACCTTCCTAGTGGGAGTTACAGGCAGTCTAGTTTTGTTTTTTTTTCGTAGGGGGCGCTAGAGCGCAATTTTGAGTTTTGTGGTTCGTTTTATTTTAAAAAAAAAGGCAATTTTCACAGGTCCTGATGTGTGGGTCAAATATGGTGAGTTTTGAAGCATGTTAAGTGGGTCAAATTACAGTTTAAAGTGGCGGCGGAAGAATAAAGAATAATAAAACCTTACAAATTCAATAGGTCCTTATGTCCCATTGCATAAGGACTCCCTTTGGGAGTCCTTATACAATGGGCCATGCGGGCCCTAATAATAAAACCTTACAAATTCAATAGGTCCTTATGTCCCATTGCATAAGGACTCCCACAGGGAGCCCTTATGCAATGGGCCATGCGGGCCCTAATAAGTACAACAACAGTACAAAACAGCGCCAGGGGGTTGTAAACTCAATAAAACATTCAACTGTTTTTAACTTTTTAACTGCTTTTTTATCTAACAAATTGTTCTTAGGGTAATTTGTATTTGCTTTTTCAATGTGTATTTTACTTCTGTTTTAAATGTTATTTTTTAGTCTGTCCTTTGCCTCTATTTCTTTGTGGTGTACAGCCCTTTGTTCTTCAACTGTGCTTCTTTTTAAAGGGCTTTATAAATAAAGTTGGTATGATATGGTATGGTAAGTAACTAAAATAGAATGCAAAATATATATATAAAACAAAGTGCTAGTGATGGGTTGATGAGGCGTCATGAAGCGTTTCGACACATTGCAAAACTGTATTGATACTGTGTCGATACTGTGTCACTAAATACTGACATCTGCTGGACATTAAAAATCCCTACAGGCAACCTATGGACCGACTCAACTGACACTGATTTGATGCCCTAGTACAGGGGTCACCAACCTTTTTGAAACCAAAAACTACTTCTTGGGTACTGATTAATGCCAAGGGCTACCAGTTTGATACACACTTAAATAAATAAATATATTGTCATTTGTAAGTTACACGTAAGTGTCATTTAAACAAGAATAGCTAAATAAATACATTTATATATATAAAAAAATGGGTATTTCTGTCTGTCATTCCGTCGTACATTTTTTTTTCTTTTACGGAAGGTTTTTTGTAGAGAATAAATGATGAAAAAAAACACTTAATTGAACGGTTTAAAAGAGGAGAAAACAAGAAAAAATTTAAAATAAAATTTTGAAACTTGGCTTTTCTTCAATTTCGACTCTTTAAAATTCAAAATTCAACCGACAAAAAGAAGAGAAAAACTAGCTTATTTGAATCTTTTTGAAAAAATTAAAAAAAGAATTTATGGAACATCATTAGTAATTTTTCCTGATTAAGATACATTTTAGAATTGTGATGACATGTTTTAAATTGATTAAAATCCAATCTGCACTTTGTTAGAATATTTAACAAATTGGACCAAGCTATATTTCTAACAAAGACAAATCAGTATTTCTTCTAGATTTTCCAGAACAAAAATTTTAAAAGAAATTCAAAATACTTTGAAATAAGATTTAAATTTGATTCTACAGATTTTCTAGATTTGCCAGAATAATTTTTTTGAATTTTAATCATAGTAAGTTTGAAGAAATATTTCACAAATATTCTTCGTCGAAAAACCAGAAGCTAAAATATTTATTATTCTTTACAATAAAAAATAAATAAATTTACTTGAACATTGATTTAAATTGTCAGGAAAGAAGAAGAAGAAATTTAAAAGGTAAAAAGGTATATTTGTTTAAAAATCCTAAAATCATTTTTAAGGTTGTATTTTTTCTCTAAAATTGTATTTCTAAAAGTAATAAGAAGCAAAGTAAAAAATAAATCAATTTATTTAAACAAGTGAAGACCCATCCATCCATCCATTTTCTACCGCTTATTCCAAGTGAAGACCAAGTCTTTAAAATATTTTCTTGGATTTTCAAATTCTATTTGAGTTTTGTCTCTTTTAGAATTAAAAATGTCGATCAAAGCGAGACCAGCTTGCTAGTAAATAAATACAATTTAAAAAATAGAGGCAGCTCACTGGTAAGTGCTGCTCTTTGAGCTATTTTTAGAACAGGCCAGCGGGCGACTGATCTGGTCCTTACGGGCTACCTGGTGACCGCGGGCACCGCGTTGGTGACCCCTGCCCTAGTATATACAATAATATAAACCAAGTCATTGTATTTCATTTAGCATTATTTCATATCTTCATTTAAATAAAAATATATTTGTATCTTTTTTAGATACAGTCAATAAATAATGTGAACATGTATCATAACATGGAAATCTAAGAGAACGTGTTGTGGATGATTGTGGACTGGGAATTTTTTTAATTTTTTTTTTTTTTACACATTTGTATTCAAATCAATCAATCAATCAATGTTTATTTATATAGCCCTAAATCACAAGTGTCTCAAAGGGCTGCACAAGCCACAATGACAAAAAAAAAAAAAGTTTTTCCGACGTATTACATTTTAGACGATTTCTCTTCTTAGTTATTATTTCTCCGGCTGTAGAAAAGAGCCGCTCACAGGGCACAGAGGAGGCGTCAGTGCGACACAGTTGGCGTATCGGTCACGTGACCAAAACAGCTCATGATCGGTCACGTGACTTTCTAAAAGCGGTACGCGCACCGACACAGGGTTTCGCTCTATGAGCTCGACGCATGCGCCGATGCATCGGTGTTGCCGGACCCATCACTACTATCTTCTAAACAACTCAACTTTAACACACAGCCGTCGAAGTTGGTGAGAGATAAAAAATATTAGGGTTACAACGCCGCTAATCGTCGTCATGCAACCGGAGTCACATTTACACTAGTTTGATCATATCTAAATATCACATTTACACTATTTTGATCATATCTAAATGGTAAGTCTTTTGATGTCATAAATCAGATATATGTGACAATAGCTTCAATATAGAGGCAACGTGTTTTTTCATTATACTGCTACTTTCATATAGTTGAAATAACATTAAGCCTACACTCTTTTTTATTTTATTTGATAAATTGCAACATTTACAAACTGAGAAATAATAATCAAAATTAAAGCTGCAAGCAGCATTGGTCGGGCGTATTTGGCAGGTGCTAGTCCTAAGTGTCCCAATACTTTTGTCTACTTTTAGTCTGAAGTGTCCCAATACTTTTGTTTAGTGTACCTACCTTGTCTGCATTGTGTGGGCACGCTGGTGCTTCCTGCTTTTAAGCAGCCATCTTAAAAAAACAGCAGCGCAGCAGCATCAGCGCAGCGGGTCTTTGAAGGGTCATAAAATCAAAACCGGAGCAGGTATTAAAACGCTGTTCTGTTATTTTATACACAAGGGTTTAATCTCTCGCCTGTGTTAGTTTGAAGCCGAAACGACAAACGCGCTCAGAGGAGATCGTTTTTGAAGGAAGGTGACCGGTTTTTACAAAAAATTTGTTTTGAAGGGGGAATAGCAAACTTCCTGTTGATTTTTGCTGGAGGTTGTCAATTTATGAAATGTAGGTCTAAGTGAGACCTGCATAGAGGTTTTTGTTTCATGTCTCTCCGACCTTCCCAGTGGAAGTTACAGGCAGTTTTGTCAGTTTTTTCATCCGAGGAGCAGTTTTTTGTGCGTTTCATTAAAAAAGAGCACAATTTTGAGATTTGGGGTTAGGTTTTTTTATTAGATCGCAATTTCTGCCAGTCTTGATGTGTGCGTTCAGTTCGGTGAGTTTTGAAGCATGTTAAGGGGGTCAAATTACAGCTCAAAGAGGCAAAAGTGACTGTTTTTAGTACTTTTTTGTCTTGAAGGGGGAATTGCCAACTTCCTGTTGATTTTTGCCCGAGAATATACTATTATGAAATCTAGGTCTAAGTCAGACCTACATAAAGGTTTTTGTTTCATGTCTCTCCGACCTTCCTAGTGGGAGTTACAGGCAGTCTGTTTTTTTTTTCCCTAGTGGGCGCTAGAGCGCAATTTTGATTTTTGCGGTTCGGTTTTTTTATGTCCCATTGGGAGTCCTTATACAATGGGCCATGCGGGCCCTAATAAGTACAACAACAGTACAAAACAGCGCCAGGGGGTTGTAAACTCAATAAAATATTCAACTGTTTTTAAATTTGGAACACAGCATCATGGTTTTCACAGCTTTTTGCTTGTTAGAGGTAGAGAGTGTTTTCACATAGAGTTCTAATTCTTTTTTCAAAGGCACAAAAAACAGGTCGGGTATTGAGAAACGTACATTTATGAATATAAAACTTAGCCAATAGTATCATGACGTTGCAACGGTCAACATTTTTTTTCATACAGTGTAAATCCAAATAGCACATCTTTAAAACAAAGCACACATTTGTCGTGAATATTAAGCCGACACGCCTGATTCTGAAGGTCCTGGGCAGATGACGTTGGCATGGCAACGCACAGAAAGCTGCAATCTGATTGGACAAAAACAAATGTAACACACAGAAAGCAGCGCAGCCAAGAGACGCTGAAAATTAAATGAGTGTCGTTGAAAATCTCACTTGTCAGAATTCAAAGCGGCCTTCGACGTCTTCATCCAAGACGCGGAGGACGGCTGCATCAGCACCAAGGAGTTGGGGAAGGTGATGAGGATGCTGGGGCAAAACCCCACCCCTGAAGAGCTGCAGGAGATGATCGATGAGGTGGACGAAGATGGTATGTTGGCAAACATTACGTAGCATCAGCCGTGGATGGACCTTCTTGCTTTGGGTGTTCCCAGGCAGCGGAACGGTGGACTTTGACGAGTTCCTGTTGATGATGGTGCGCTGTATGAAGGAGGAGAGCAAAGGGAAGGCAGAAGAGGAGCTGGCCGAACTTTTCCGCATGTTTGACAAGTACTTTGATTTCAGACCTCATTTGAGTTCACCCGCAGTGGGTCTGCGTGAGTCTTTGTCTCATTCCTGTGAGAATCCTGCAAGGTTTTCCTACTCCCCTTGCAATTCAGAGAAAGAGATTTTCATAATATATTTGACTTTAATCTTGTAAAACTACATCATTTTTTCTTGGAAATTCTCAAAATACTCCTAGCAATTATTGTATAAAAACTTTATTTTAAAAATGCAACTTTGCTTAAAAGAAGTGTAATATATATATTGATTTTAGTCATTTAAAACGGCATAATTTTTTATTAAATATTTGGTAAAATATTTTTTTTACAATTCTTGGAAGAACTTTTTTCTCACAATATGGCATTTTTCTAAAAAAAAAAACCAATCCCATAAAGTAGCATTTTTTTTTGGTATATTTAACTTATTTTCTCAAAATATTCCGACATAATTGTTAAACTTTTTTCACAATATTAATAACTTTTTTCAAAAAAATTTTGTCATAATATATTTGACTTTAATATTGTTTTTTTCCTGTAAAATGTTTTTTTTCACTGAAAATTACTAGTCTTGTAGGACAACTTTTTCTTACTATTGCATATTTTTTCAAAATATGACTTTTTGCACAATATATGTGACTTAAATCATGTAAAATGGCATCCACTATATTTGACTTAATCCCATAAAGTTGCATTTTTTTGGTATATTTAACGTTTTTCTCAATATTTTTTAATAACATTTCTACACATTTTTTGTAAAATAACTTTTTCTCAATATATCATTTTTAAAAATGTTTTAAAATATTTTTTCATAATGTATTTGACTTTAATTTTGTAAAACTACTTATTTTGTTTTCGTAAAATCAATTCTCAAAATACAATTATTGTACGAAAACTTTTTCTTTAAAATTTTTTTTTTAATATGTTGACTTTAGTCATGTAAAACAGCATACCTTTTTCTTTAAAATATTTCTACACAATTCTTGTAAGAACTTTTCTCGCACAATATTGCATTTTTCTAAAAAAAAAAAAATTTTTTTTTTTTAAATTCACAATATATTTGACTTTAATACTCTAAAAATGATTTTTTTGGGTATAATTGTTAAACTTTTTTCACAATATTAATAACTTTTTTCAAAAATTGTTTGTCATAATATATTTGACTAATATTGTAAAATGATGTTTTTTTTCCTGTAAAATGTTTTTTTCACTGAAAATTACTAGTCTTGTAGGACAACTTTTTCTCACTATTGCATATTTTTTTCAAAATATGACTTTTTCCACAATATATGTGACTTAAATCATGTAAAATGGCATCCACTATATTTGACTTAATCCCATAAAGTTGCATTTTTTTGGTATATTTAACGTTTTTCTCAATATTTTTTAATAACATTTCTACACAATTTTTGTAAAATAACTTTTTCTCAATATATCATTTTTAAAAATGTTTTAAAATATTTTTTCATAATGTATTTGACTTTAATTTTGCAAAACTACATATTTTGTTTTCGTAAAATCAATCCTCAAAATACAATTATTGTACGAAAACTTTTTCTTTAAAAAAATTCTTGAATAGGTTGACTTTAGTCATGTAAAACAGCATACCTTTTTCTTTAAAATATTTCTACACAATTGTAAGAACTTTTCTCGCACAATATTGCATTTTTCTAAAAAAAAAAAAATTAAAAAAATTCACAATATATTTGACTTTAATCCTCTAAAATTTATTTTTTTGGTATATTTTTAAAACTTATTTCTCAAAATATTGCAACAAACTTTTTTTTCACAATATTACAAACTTTTTCCCCAAAAAAATTTTCTTAATATATTTGACTTTAATATTGTAAAATGACATAATTATTGTGTCCTGTAAAATAAAAATGTTTTTTTTTACAGAAAATTACTAAGTCTTGTTTGACAACTTTTTCTTATAGTATTGCATATTTTTTCAAAACATGACTTTTTTCATAATACATGTGACTTAATCCTGTACAATGGCATTTTTTTTCTTTAAAAAAAAAAACAACACTTTTTGTCAAATTTTTTTTTTTAAATATTTCTACACAATTCTTGTAAAATAACTTGTCACAATATTGCTTTTTTAAAAAATTTTAAAATATTTTTTCACAATATATTGACTTTAATCCTGTAAATAGTCCTAAATTATCGCACGACAACTTTTTTTCTCAAATATATATAGGCTTTAATCATGTAAAATTGCATACCTTTTTCCTTAAAGTATTTGTTTTTAAAATATTTCAACACAATTCCTGTAAGATAACCTTTTTCTCACAATATTGCAATATTGTCAAAGAAAAAACTTGCACAATATATTTGACTTTAGTCCTGTGAAATGACATATTCCTTGTCATTTTTGTACTTTTTTCTCAAAATATTACTAACTTTTTGTCAAAATGAGAAATAAATTTTTTCAAAATATATTTTACTTTAATATTGTAAAATTACATAATTTTTGTTTTGTAAAATTTATTTTTTTCTCAGAAATGTACTGTCTTGTATGACAACTTTTTCTCACAATATTGCATATTTTTTTCAAAACATGACTTTTTTCATAATACATGTGACTTAATCCTGAAAAATGGCATTTTTTTTCTTTTAAAAAAAAAAAACACACTTTTTGTCAAAACATTTTTTTTTAAATATTTCTACACAATTCTTGTAAAATAACTTATGTCACAATATTGCTTTTTAAAAACATTTAAAAATATTTTTTCACAATATTGACTTTAATCCTGTCAATATTCCTAAATTATCACACGACAACTTTTTTTCTCAAATATATATAGGCTTTAATCATGTAAAATTGCATACTTTTCTTATAGTATTGCATATTTTTTCAAAACATGACTTTTTTCATAATACTTGTGACTTAATCCTGTAAAATGGCATAGTTTTTTCTTTAAAAAAAACAAACACACTTTTTGTCAAAAACATTTTTATTAAAATAATTCTACACAATTCTTGTAAAATAACTTATGTCACAATATTGCTTTTTAAAAACATTTAAAAGTATTTTTTCACAATATATTGACTTTAATCCTGTAAATATTCCTAAATTATCGCACGACAACTTTTTTTCTCAAATATATATAGGCTTTAATCATGTAAAATTGCATACCTTTTCCCTTAAAGTATTTGTTTTTAAAATATTTCTACACAATTCCTGTAAGCTAACCTTTTTCTCACGATATTGCAATTTTGTCAAATAAAAGACTTGCACAATATATTTGATTTTAGTCCTGTGAAATGACATATTCCTTGTAATTTTTTGACTTTTTTCTCAGAATATTACTAACTTTTTGTCAAAATGAAAAATAAATTTTTTCAAAATATATTTTACTTTAATATTGTAAAATTACATAATTTTTGTTTTGTAAAATATATTTTTTTTCTCAGAAATTTACTGTCTTGTATGACAACTTTTTCTCACAATATTGCATATTTTTTCAAAAACAAATGACTTTTTTCAAAATATATGTGACTAATCATGTGAAATGGCAGTTTTTTCTTTAAAAAAACACTTTTTGTCAAGAACATTTTTATTAAAATAATTCTACACAATTCTTGTAAAATAACTTATGTCACAATATTGCTTTTTAAAAACATTTAAAAGTATTTTTTCACAATATATTGACTTTAATCCTGTAAATATTCCTAAATTATCGCACGACAACTTTTTTTCTCAAATATATATAGGCTTTAATCATGTAAAATTGCATACCTTTTCCCTTAAAGTATTTGTTTTTAAAATATTTCTACACAATTCCTGGAAGATAACCTTTTTCTCACAATATTGCAATTTTGTCAAAGAAAAAACTTGCACAATATATTTGACTTTAGTCCTGTGAAATGACATATTCCTTGTAATTTTTTTTACTTTTTTCTCAAAATATTACTAACTTTTTGTCAAAATGAAAAATACATTTTTTCAAAACATATTTTACTTTAATATTGTAAAATTACATACATGTATGACAACTTTTTCTCACAATATTGCATATTTTTTCAAAAACAAATGACTTTTTTCAAAATATATGTGACTTTAATCATGTGAAATGGCATAGTTTTTTCTTTAAAAAAAAGTTTCTACACAATTCTTGCAAAGAAAACCTTTCTCTTACAATATTGCTTTAAAAAAACTATTTTTTCACAATATATTTGACTTTAGTCCTGTGAAATGACATATTCCTTGTAATTTTTGTACTTTTTTCTCAAAATATTACTAACTTTTTGTCAAAATGAAAAATACATTTTTTCAAAATATATTTTACTTTAATATTGTAAAATTACATACTTGTATGACAACTTTTTCTCACAATATTGCATATTTTTTCAAAAACAAATGACTTTTTTTCAAAATATATGTGACTTTAATCATGTGAAATGGCATAGTTTTTTCTTTAAAAAAAAGTTTCTACACAATTCTTGCACAGAAAACCTTTCTCTTACAATATTGCTTTAAAAAAACAATTTTTTCACAATATATTTGACTTTAGTCCTGTGAAATGACATATTCCTTGAATTTTTTTTACTTTTTTCTCAAAATATTACTAACTTTTTGTCAAAATGAAAAATACATTTTTTCAAAATATATTTTACTTTAATATTGTAAAATTACATACTTGTATGACAACTTTTTCTCACAATATTGCATATTTTTTCAAAAACAAATGACTTTTTTTCAAAATATATGTGACTTTAATCATGTGAAATGGCATAGTTTTTTCTTTAAAAAAAAGTTTCTACACATTTCTTGCAAAGAAAACCTTTCTCTTACAATATTGCTTTAAAAAAAACTATTTTTTCACAATATATTTGACTTTAGTCCTGTGAAATGACATATTCCTTGAAATTTTTGTACTTTTTTCTCAAAATATTACTAACTTTTTGTCAAAATGAAAAATACATTTTTTCAAAATATATTTTACTTTAATATTGTAAAATTACATACTTGTATGACAACTTTTTCTCACAATATTGCATATTTTTTCAAAAACAAATGACTTTTTTTCAAAATATATGTGACTTTAATCATGTGAAATGGCATAGTTTTTTCTTTAAAAAAAAGTTTCTACACATTTCTTGCAAAGAAAACCTTTCTCTTACAATATTGCTTTAAAAAAAACTATTTTTTCACAATATATTTGACTTTAGTCCTGTGAAATGACATATTCCTTGAAATTTTTGTACTTTTTTCTCAAAATATTACTAACTTTTTGTCAAAATGAAAAATACATTTTTTCAAAATATATTTTACTTTAATATTGTAAAATTACATACTTGTATGACAACTTTTTCTCACAATATTGCATATTTTTTCAAAAACAAATGACTTTTTTTCAAAATATATGTGACTTTAATCATGTGAAATGGCATAGTTTTTTCTTTAAAAAAAAGTTTCTACACAATTCTTGCACAGAAAACCTTTCTCTTACAATATTGCTTTAAAAAAAACTATTTTTTCACAATATATTTGACTTTAGTCCTGTGAAATGACATATTCCTTGTCATTTTTGTACTTTTTTCTCAAAATATTACTAACTTTTTGTCAAAATGAAAAATAAATTTTTTCAAAATATATTTTACTTTAATATTGTAAAATTACATACTTGTATGACAACTTTTTCTCACAATATTGCATATTTTTTCAAAAACAAATGACTTTTTTCAAAATATATGTGACTTTAATCATGTGAAATGGCATAGTTTTTTCTTTAAAAAAAAGTTTCTACACAATTCTTGCAAAGAAAACCTTTCTCTTACAATATTGCTTTAAAAAAACTATTTTTTCACAATATATTTGACTTTATCGCTGTAAATATTCCTAAAAAAATGATCGTACGACAACTGCAACTTCAAAAAAGTGTCCTGTACAGTACGTGTTAAGGTTCAAATGAGACTTGAGCCGAGGCAAAGAGTTGAGAAGAAATTGTTCTTCACTCACGTTGAAGTGAGGGACGAGGCAAAAAGGAACCCAGACCCGCTGCATAGTGGTTAAAAGTTGCTGAAATGAAAGAAATGTTCTTAAAACAAGCTTTTTCTGCATGTTCCGTGGAGGAATGGAGATGGCTACATAGACCTGGAGGAGCTGAAGTCCATGCTGGATTCCACTGGAGAAACCATCACTGAAGACGACATCGAGGAGCTGATGAAGGACGGCGACAAAAACAATGACGGCAAAATAGATTATGACGGTAAATGACCCTGACTAACATTTACCTCCTGACCACAATAATCATCCTTATTGACGAGGACTGCACAATACATATTGGACCTGGCAGTCGCTGATACATTTGACTCCATTCTAAGGGGTAACGATTCGATTCAGAATCCATTCTCAATTCAAAATCAGTACTTTTTTTAATAACATCTATGATTAACTACATTCCTCCATCAAATAGATAAATTGCTCCATATCAGTAAGTGGTATTGTCACGTTCAAACACTGAGGACATCTATTAAACAAGACAAGAGGCAAGGAATCAAACAGAGACAGAATTCAATTTGGACCAGGGCCGGCCCGTGGCATAGGCCGTATAGGCAAATGCTAAGGGCGCCGTCCATCAGGGGGCGCCACGCCAGTGCCACAAATGTTGGAGGAAAAAAAAAGAAAAAAGAAGTTACTATTATTTCTAAATACAAAAAAATAATCTCACGTTAATTAAAATGCAAAGTAAAGCCTATTTAATAGAAATATTATTTGTTACAACGGTGCGCCCCCTCCCTTCCCGTATCATGACTCTTTTTGGACGTCACCACATCAAAACATCAACACAAGATGTCAAAACGGCCAAAACTGTCAGGTGCCCAGGGAAGAAAAAAGAGAAAAGAAGAGGAGAAACGAGAAAAAGACAGAGGTAGCAGGTAGGTGAAATTATTTGTCTGTTACAGAATGTGATAGTAACCTGGCTTTTTAGCATTAAGCTAATGTTACATGATTCGGCAATTGCTAATCTGTTTTAACGTCGGGTTAATATTGTGGAGGGGGCTAAATTGTTATGGAAAATAATAATGTAACGTTAGGTAATTACAGTACTCCCACCTTACATTCCTCAGGGACATTTGTATTAGATCTTTTAAGCAGGTGTTTTTTGTTTACATTGTTATTGCCTTCTGGTTAGCTAATGTTTGCCCTGCAGGTAATAGTCACTTTTCCACCCCTTTATATATTAGGTATAGTTATAAGTAAAAAAAAAAAAAAAGGTCAAAGACAAAGCTATTCGGGTTCTTGTGAGTATATACACTTCACTGCCGATGTGGGGGGGCGCCACCTAAAATCTTGCCTAGGGCGCCAGATTGATTAGGGCCGGGCCTGATTTGGACTCAATATTGAGGAGAGACATGGCCACTGCACTCTCTGTACAGTCCTGCACCACGCTCTGACGAAGAAGGTTTTCGTCTCCTCTTTTATTCAGATGTTCAATGTTCACGCACCAACACATGTCACAGCAGGAATGGGAAGTATGTAAAACAAGTCATTGTTTTCGGTCGCTTTGAAGACCAAGAAGAGGATTTCTCGGGCTTGGGCTCTTCCTGGATCCAGCTGGGGGCAGGTGTTGGGAGGACAATGGATAACCCCTCCCGTCTCCTGACCACAGCAACTTTAAGAGGGCAGCGGGTCGTAAATAGCGTTGACCTCAGGTTACCAAATAGTTGGAAGAGAGTTTGCGAAATACTTCAGAGAGAGTTCGTTTGACACTTCAAAGAGAGTTCCTCTGGAAGTTGAGCAGATCCTGCCATCTGTCCGTGTTGAAATCACAGTGGCGTTTCACGAGCTTTCTTCCTCTTGTTAGGCCTCGAAAGACAGCATTCATAATACAACGTTTCTTTTGTGATAACTTACAAACAATTATTCCAACAGATATGACAACATTAAATACAGTAGTGTAGTAGACCTAAGTATTCATTAAGTACCACCATAATGACAACATTAAATACAGTAGTGTAGTAGACCTAAGTATTCATTAAGTACCACCATAATGACAACATTAAATACAGTAGTGTAGTAGACCTAAGTATTCATTAAGTACCACCATAATGACAACATTAAATACAGTAGTGTAGTAGACCTAAGTATTCATTAAGTACCACCATAATGACAACATTAAATACAGTAGTGTAGTAGACCTAAGTATTCATTAAGTACCACCATAATGACAACATTAAAATACAGTAGTGTAGTAGACCTAAGTATTCATTAAGTACCACCATAATGACAACATTAAACACAGTAGTGTAGTAGACCTAAGTATTCATTAAGTACCACCATAATGACAACATTAAATACAGTAGTGTAGTAGACCTAAGTATTCATTAAGTACCACCATAATGACAACATTAAACACAGTAGTGTAGTAGACCTAAGTATTCATTAAGTACCACCATAATGACAACATTAAATACAGTAGTGTAGTAGACCTAAGTATTCATTAAGTACCACCATAATGACAACATTAATACACAGTAGTGTAGTAGACCTAAGTATTCATTAAGTACCACCATAATGACAACATCATTAATACAGTAGTGTAGTAGACCTAAGTATTCATTAAGTACCACCATAATGACAACATAAATACAGTAGTGTAGTAGACCTAAGTATTCATTAAGTACCACCATAATGACAACATTAAACACAGTAGTGTAGTAGACCTAAGTATTCATTAAGTACCACCATAATGACAACATTAAAATACAGTAGTGTAGTAGACCTAAGTATTCATTAAGTACCACCATGACAACATTAAAATACAGTAGTGTAGTAGACCTAAGTATTCATTAAGTACCACCATAATGACAACATTAAAATACAGTAGTGTAGTAGACCTAAGTATTCATTAAGTACCACCATAATGACAACATTAAATACAGTAGTGTAGTAGACCTAAGTATTCATTAAGTACCACCATGATGACAACATTAAATACAGTAGTGTAGTAGACCTAAGTATTCATTAAGTACCACCATAATGACAACATTAAAGACAGTAGTGTAGTAGACCTAAGTATTCATTAAGTACCACCATAAGGACAACATTAAATACAGTAGTGTAGTAGACCTAAGTATTCATTAAGTACCACCATAATGACAACATTAAATACAGTAGTGTAGTAGACCTAAGTATTCATTAAGTACCACCATAATGACAACATTAAATACAGTAGTGTAGTAGACCTAAGTATTCATTAAGTACCACCATAATGACAACATTAATACACAGTAGTGTATTATGACAACATTAATATACAGTATATTGTACATGAATGACACAACATGTTGATCTAATGTTTGATTTCCTGTGTTTTCCCCAACAGAGTTCCTGGAGTTCATGAAAGGTGTTGAATAAAAAGGATTTAGACGTAGGACTTTCTTCGCCTCGCCATGTTTACCCTGCACCACCTCAGTCACCTACTCCATGTTTACCCTGCACCACCTCAAGTCACCTACTCCATGTTTACCCTGCACCACCTCAGTCACCTACTCCATGTTTACCCTGCACCACCTCAGTCACCTACTCCATGTTTACCCTGCACCACCTCAGTCACCTACTCCATGTTTACCCTGCACCACCTCAGTCACCTACTCCATGTTTACCCTGCACCACCTCAGTCACCTACTCCATGTTTACCCTGCACCACCTCAGTCACCTACTCCATGTTTACCCTGCACCACCTCAGTCACCTACTCCATGTTTACCCTGCACCACCTCAGTCACCTACTCCATGTTTACCCTGCACCACCTCAGTCACCTACTCCATGTTTACCCTGCACCACCTCAGTCAGGCTGCCATCATTTACAGATCACAAAGTCAAAACCAAGGAGCAGAGCTTGAAATAAAATCATTTTCTAAACATCTGTGTGTGTGTGTGTGTGTGTGTGTGTGTGTGTGTGTGTGTGTGTGTGTGTGTGTGTGTGTGTGTGTGTGTGTGTGTGTTACACGTGTGAGGTGACACCTTCAACCCAGGTGGGGGCTTTCCAGGAAGGCGAGGGAGAGCAGCCTCAGAAAAAAAAAAAAGTATATTTTACAAACCGACTTAAGCTAAACTTTCCATCTCTTTTTTTTTTAGTTTTCTAGTTCTGACCTCAATTTTCTAGGCTTTTTAATATTATAATGGAAGCATCATTTTTTTTTAAACATTTAGAAAATACAATCTAGATTTTACTGTAAAAATCAGGCAGATGAGTGGAAATCATTTTACTGTAATTTTTACAGCATATTACTGTAAACGGAAAAACAGTACTGCTGTCTTTTTACGGTAAAAACTGGCCAAACAGCTCAATCTATCACATGGACAAAGATAAGACCTTCTGGAGGAAAAGTTCTGTGGTCAGATGAAACAAAAAATGGAGCTGTTTGGCCACAATACCCAGCAATATGTTTGGAGGAGAAAAGGTCCCAGGAACATTATTCCTACCGTCAAGCATGGTGATGGTAGTATTATGCTCTGGGCCTGTTTTAGCTGCCAATGGAACTGCTGCTTTAAACGGGACAATGATAAAGGAGGATTACCGTATTTTCCGCACTATTAGCCGCACCTAAAAACCACAAATTTACTCAAAAGCTGACAGTGCGGCTTATAACCCGGTGCGCTTTATATATGGATTAATATTAAGATTCATTTTCATAAAGTTTCGGTCTCGCAACTACGGTAACCGGCCGCCATCTTTTTTCCCCGTAGAAGAGGAAGTGCTTCTTCTTCTACGCAAGCAACCGCCAAGGTAAGCACCCGCCCCCATAGAAGAGGAAGCGCTTCTTCTTCTACTGTAAGCAACCACCCGCCCGCGTAGAAGAAGAAGAAGCGCGCGGATATTACGTTTCATTTCCTTTGTGTGTTTACATCTGTAAAGACCACAAAATGGCTCCTACTAAGCGACAGGTTTCCGGTTCATGAAAAGACGCAATCTCTCCATCCGCACACGGACTACTATTTCACAGCAACTGCCTAAAGACTTTCAAGAAAAGCTGGCTACTTTCCGTGCATATTGTAAAAACAAGATAGCTGAAAAAAAGATCCGGCCAGAGAACATTATCAACATGGACGAGGTTCCACTGACTTTTGATATTCCTGTGAACCGCACTGTGGATACAACGGGAGCACGTACGGTGAATATTCGCACCACAGGGAATGAGAAGTCATCCTTCACTGTGGTTCTAGCTTGCCATGCTAATGGCCAGAAACTTCCACCCATGGTGATATTCAAAAGGAAGACCTTGCCAAAAGAGACCTTTCCAGCCGGCGTCATCATAAAAGCTAACTCGAAGGGATGGATGGATGAAGAAAAGATGAGCGAGTGGTTAAGGTAAGTTTACGCGAAGAGGCCGGGTGGCTTTTTTCACGCAGCTCCGTCCATGTTGATATACGACTCCATGCGCGCCCACATCACGCTGGTTTTTAATATATTATTAAAGTTTGACTGACCTATCTGACTGTTTTTTTGACATTCCTTTAGCGCAGTTAGATGCGGCTTACAACACGGGGCGGCTTATAGGTGGACAAAGTTTTGAAATATGCCGTTCATTGAAGGCGCGGCTTATAACCCAGGGC
>NC_084548.2:250000-260000 GCF_033978685.3 Nerophis lumbriciformis
TACACACACTTTCCTAAGAAGAACGTTCCTACACACACTTTCCTAAGAAGAACGTTCCTACACACACTGTCCTAAGAAGAACGTTCCTACACACACTTTCCTAAGAAGAACGTTCCTACACACACTTTCCTAAGAAGAACGTTCCTACACACACTTTCCTAAGAAGAACGTTCCTACACACACTTTCCTAAGAAGGTGAACGTTCCTACACACACTTTCCTAAGAAGAACGTTCCTACACACACTTTCCTACGAAGAACGTTCCTACACACACTTTCCTAAGAAGGTGAACGTTCCTACACACACTTTCCTAAGAAGAACGTTTCTACACACACTTTCTTAAGAAGGTGAACGTTCCTACACACACTTTCCTAAGAAGGTGAACGTTCCTACACACACTTTCCTAAGAAGAACGTTCCTACACACACTTTCCTACGAAGAACGTTCCTACACACACTTTCCTAAGAAGGTGAACGTTCCTACACACACTTTCCTAAGAAGAACGTTTCTACACACACTTTCTTAAGAAGGTGAACGTTCCTACACACACTTTCCTAAGAAGGTGAACGTTCCTACACACACTTTCCTAAGAAGAACGTTCCTACACACACTTTCCTAAGAAGAACGTTCCTACACACACTTTCCTAAGAAGAACGTTCCTACACACACTTTCCTAAGAAGAACGTTCCTACACACACTTTCCTAAGAAGGTGAACGTTCCTACACACACTTTCCTAAGAAGAACGTTCCTACACACACTTTCCTACGAAGAACGTTCCTACACACACTTTCCTAAGAAGGTGAACGTTCCTACACACACTTTCCTAAGAAGAACGTTTCTACACACACTTTCTTAAGAAGGTGAACGTTCCTACACACACTTTCCTAAGAAGGTGAACGTTCCTACACACACTTTCCTAAGAAGAACGTTCCTACACACACTTTCCTAAGAAGAACATTCCTACACACACTTTCCTAAGAAGAACGTTCCTACACACACTTTCCTAAGAAGGTGAACGTTCCTACACACACTTTCCTAAGAAGAACGTTCCTACACACACTTTCCTATGAAGAACGTTCCTACACACACTTTCCTAAGAAGAACGTTCCTACACACACTTTCCTAAGAAGAACGTTCCTACACACACTTTCCTAAGAAGAACGTTCCTACACACACACTTTACTAAGAAGAACGTTCCTACACACACTTTCCTAAGAAGAACGTTCCTACACACACTTTCCTAAGAAGGTGAACGTTCCTACACACACTTTCCTAAGAAGAACGTTCCTACACACACTTTCCTAAGAAGAACGTTCCTATGCACACTTTCCTAAGAAGGTGAACGTTCCAACACACACTTTCCTAAGAAGAACGTTCCTACACACACTTTCCTAAGAAGGTGAACGTTCCTACACACACTTTCCTAAGAAGAACGTTCCTACACACACTTTCCTAAGAAGGTGAACGTTCCTACACACACTTTCCTAAGAAGAACGTTCCTACAGACACTTTCCTAAGAAGGTGAACGGTCCTACACACACTTTCCTAAGAAGAACATTCCTACACACACTTTCCTAAGAAGGTGAACGTTCCTACACACACTTTCCTAAGAAGAACGTTCCTACACACACTTTCCTAAGAAGAACGTTCCTACACACACTTTCCTAAGAAGAACGTTCCTACACACACTTTACTAAGAAGAACGTTCCTACACACACTTTCCTACGAAGAACGTTCCTACACACACTTTCCTAAGAAGGTGAACGTTCCTACACACACTTTCCTAAGAAGAACGTTTCTACACACACTTTCCTAAGAAGGTGAACGTTCCTACACACACTTTCCTAAGAAGAACGTTCCTACACACACTTTCCTAAGAAGGTGAACGTTCCTACACACACTTTCCTAAGAACGTTCCTACACACACTTTCCTAAGAAGGTGAACGTTCCTACACACACTTTCCTAAGAAGAACGTTCCTACACACACTTTCCTAAGAAGAACGTTCCTACGCACACTTTCCTAAGAAGGTGAACGTTCCTACACACACTTTCCTAAGAAGAACGTTCCTACACACACTTTCCTAAGAAGGTGAACGTTCCTACACACACTTTCCTAAGAAGAACGTTCCTATACACACTTTCCTAAGAAGGTGAACGGTCCTACACACACTTTCCTAAGAAGAACGTTCCTACACACACTTTCCTAAGAAGGTGAACGTTCCTACACACACTTTCCTAAGAAGGTGAACGTTCCTACACACACTTTCCTAAGAAGAACGTTCCTACACACACTTTCCTAAGAAGAACGTTCCTACACACACTTTCCTAAGAAGAACGTTCCTACACACACTTTCCTAAGAAGAACGTTCCTACACACACTTTCCTAAGAAGAACGTTCCTACACACACTTTCCTAAGAAGGTGAACGTTCCTACACACACTTTCCTAAGAAGGTGAACGTTCCTACACACACTTTCCTAAGAAGAACGTTCCTACACACACTTTCCTAAGAAGAACGTTCCTACACACACTTTCCTAAGAAGAACGTTCCTACACACACTTTCCTAAGAAGAACGTTCCTACACACACTTTCCTAAGAAGGTGAACGTTCCTACACACACTTTCCTAAGAAGGTGAACGTTCCTACACACACTTTCCTAAGAAGGTGAACGTTCCTACACACACTTGCCTTGCTCGCGGCGTTCAGCAGGGCCGCCGCCTCCTGCTTGCCGGTCTGCAGCACCATCTTGTGTAAGATGGAGGTGGGGTCCTGGAGGAGTGTGTGTGGTTCGTCGTAGGCGTCGATCCTGCCTGCGTCTAAAACCTGGGGCCAGCAAGAGGATTAGTGAGTGGTGTGTGACGCGGGTGTGAAGTGGGTGAGTGGGTGTGGCACCAGTATGCGGTC
This sequence comes from Nerophis lumbriciformis, assembly GCF_033978685.3. Lineage (NCBI taxonomy): Eukaryota > Metazoa > Chordata > Actinopteri > Syngnathiformes > Syngnathidae > Nerophis > Nerophis lumbriciformis. Next base: position 252,906 of record NC_084548.2, read on the forward strand.
GCTGTCGATGATGGTGTTGAGGCGGTGGGCGATGGTGAGCACGGTGCAGTCCCTGAACTTCTCTCTGATGGTGCTCTGGATCAGTTCGTCAGTCCTGCAAACACACGCAGCGTACTCAAGCCGAGTATATTTTCAACACGTTTCTGGGTGTTGTTGATAAACGGCTTTGGCTTTGCATAGTACAGCTTTAACTTGCACTTACAGACTGTAGTTGTTTCACAGACAGTAAGTTATATTTTGTTGAGTGACGTTTAGTTGTTCTGCTAAACATATCACAGACTAACACTACAAAACATTTCTATGACTGCTAAACATATCACAGACTAACACTACAAAACATATCTATGACTGCTAAACATATCACAGACTAACACTACAAAACATCTCTATGACTGCTAAACATATCACAGACTAACACTACAAAACATCTCTATGACTGCTAAACATATCACAGACTAACACTACAAAACATCTCTGTGACTGCTAAACATATCACAGACTAACACTACAAAACATCTTTGTGACTGCTAAACATATCACAGACTAACACTACAAAACATCTCTATGACTGCTAAACATATCACAGACTAACACTACAAAACATCTTTGTGACTGCTAAACATATCACAGACTAACACTACAAAACATCTTTGTGACTGCTAAACATATCACAGACTAACACTACAAAACATTTCTATGACTGCTAAACATATCACAGACTAACACTACAAAACATATCTATGACTGCTAAACATATCACAGACTAACACTACAAAACATCTCTATGACTGCTAAACATATCACAGACTAACACTACAAAACATCTCTATGACTGCTAAACATATCACAGACTAACACTACAAAACATCTCTGTGACTGCTAAACATATCACAGACTAACACTACAAAACATCTTTGTGACTGCTAAACATATCACAGACTAACACTACAAAACATCTCTATGACTGCTAAACATATCACAGACTAACACTACAAAACATCTCTATGACTGCTAAACATATCACAGACTAACACTACAAAACATCTCTATGACTGCTAAACATATCACAGACTAACACTACAAAACATATCTATGACTGCTAAACATATCACAGACTAACACTACAAAACATATCTATGACTGCTAAACATATCACAGACTAACACTACAAAACATCTCTATGACTGCTAAACAAATCACAGACTAACACTACAAAACATCTCTATGACTGCTAAACATATCACAGACTAACACTACAAAACATATCTATGACTGCTAAACATATCACAGACTAACACTACAAAACATCTTTGTGACTGCTAAACATATCAGACTAACACTACAAAACATCTCTATGACTGCTAAACATATCACAGACTAACACTACAAAACATCTCTATGACTGCTAAACATATCACAGACTAACACTACAAAACATCTCTATGACTGCTAAACATATCACAGACTAACACTACAAAACATCTTTGTGACTGCTAAACATATCACAGACTAACACTACAAAACATCTCTATGACTGCTAAACATATCACAGACAAACACTGCAAAACATCTCTATGACTGCTAAACATATCACAGACTAACACTACAAAACATATCTATGACTGCTAAACATATCACAGACTAACACTACAAAACATCTCTATGACTGTTAAACATATCACAGACTAACACTACAAAACATCTCTAAGACTGCTAAACATATCACAGACTAATACTACAAAACATCTCTATGACTGATAACCATATCACAGACTAACACTACAAAACATCTCTGTGACTGCTAAACATATCACAGACTAACACTACAAAACATCTCTATGACTGCTAAACATATCACAGACTAACACTACAAAACATCTCTAAGACTGCTAAACATATCACAGACTAATACTACAAAACATCTCTATGACTGATAACCATATCACAGACTAACACTACAAAACATCTCTGTGACTGCTAAACATATCACAGACTAACACTACAAAACATCTCTATGACTGCTAAACATATCACAGACTAACACTACAAAACATCTTTGTGACTGCTAAACATATCACAGACTAACACAACAAAACATCTCTATGAATGCTAAACATATCACAGACTAACACTGCAAAACTTCTCTATGACTGCTAAACATATCACAGACTAACACTACAAAACATATTTGTGACTGCTAAACATATCACAGACTAACACTACAAAACATCTCTATGACTGCTAAACATATCACAGACTAACACTGCAAAACATCTATATGACTGCTAAACATATCACAGACTAACACTGCAAAACATCTCTATGACTGCTAAACACCACAGACTAACACTGCAAAACATCTCTATGACTGCTAAACATATCACAGACTAACACTACAAAACATCTCTATGACTGCTAAACATATCACAGACTAACACTACAAAACATATCTATAACTGCTAAACATATCACAGACTAACACTACAAAACATCTCTATGACTGCTAAACATATCACAGACTAACACTACAAAACATCTCTATGACTGCTAAACATATCACAGACTAACACTACAAAACATCTCTATGACTGCTAAACATATCACAGACTAACACTACAAAACATCTTTGTGACTGCTAAACATATCACAGACTAACACTACAAAACATCTCTATGACTGCTAAACATATCACAGACTAACACTACAAAACATCTCTATGACTGATAAACATATCACTGACTAACACTACAAAACATCTTTGTGACTGCTAAACATATCACAGACTAACACTACAAAACATCTCTATGACTGCTAAACATATCACAGACTAACACTACAAAACATCTTTGTGACTGCTAAACATATCACAGACTAACACTACAAAACATCTCTGTGACTGCTAAACATATCACAGACTAACACTACAAAACATCTTTGTGACTGCTAAACATATCACAGACTAACACTACAAAACATCTCTATGACTGCTAAACATATCACAGACTAACACTACAAAACATCTCTATGACTGCTAAACATATCACAGACTAACACTACAAAACATATCTATGACTGCTAAACATATCACAGACTAACACTACAAAACATCTTTGTGATTGCTAAACATATCACAGACTAACACTACAAAACATCTCTATGACTGCTAAACATATCGCAGACTAACACTACAAAACATCTCTATGACTGCTAAACATATCACAGACTAACACTACAAAACATCTTTGTGACTGCTAAACATATCACAGACTAACACTACAAAACATATCTATGACTGCTAAACATATCACAGACTAACACTACAGAACATCTCTATGACTGCTAAACATATCACAGACTAACACTACAAAACATCTCTGTGACTGCTAAACATATCACAGACTAACACTACAAAACATCTCTATGACTGCTAAACATATCATAGACTAATAATGCAAAACATCTCTATGACTGCTAAACATATCACAGACTAACACTACAAAACATCTCTATGACTGCTAAACATATCACAGACTAACACTACAAAACATCTCTATGACTGCTAAACATATCACAGACTAACACTGCAAAACATCTCTATGACTGCTAAACATATCACAGACTAACACTACAAAACATCTCTATGACTGCTAAACATATCACAGACTAACACTACAAAACATCCCTATGACTGCTAAACATATCACAGACTAACACTACAAAACATCTCTATGACTGCTAAACATATCACAGACTAACACTACAAAACATCTCTATGACTGCTAAACATATCACAGACTAACACTACAAAACATATCTATGACTGCTAAACATATCACAGACTAACACTACAAAACATCTCTATGAATGCTAAACATATCACAGACTAACACTACAAAACATCTCTATGACTGCTAAACATATCACAGACTAACACTACAAAACATCTCTATGACTGCTAAACATATCACAGACTAACACTACAAAACATATCTATGACTGCTAAACATATCACAGACTAACACTACAAAACATCTCTATGAATGCTAAACATATCACAGACTAACACTACAAAACATCTCTATGACTGCTAAACATATCACAGACTAACACTACAAAACATCTTTGTGACTGCTAAACATATCACAGACTAACACTACAAAACATCTCTATGACTGCTAAATTAATTAAAGTAACCAAAAAATCTGAGGAGCCGAACGAGCCGACTCTTTTGGCTCGGCTCACTGATTCCTGAACTAAGGCGTGGCCAGCACCTGGGGTCCACGTTGGCAGTGGCCTCGTCGATGATGAGGATGCGGTTCTTCCTCAGGATGGCTCTGGCCAGACACACCAGCTGTCTTTGGCCCACGCTGAAGTTGGCGCCCGACTCGGCTAGAACCGTTTCCAGTTTCCCAGGAAGCTCCTCCAACACACCCTTCAGCTGGACCTGCAGGTCCACACGGGGGGGAAAAGTCACGTCCCTAACTTGTCCCCAGCCCGGACTGAGCAGACTTCTACACAAAAACCTCTTGGAGAGAGTTCCACAGTTCCTCATCTGTATGCTGGTTGAAGGGGTCCAGGTTCTTCCTCATGGTGCCTGTAAAGAGCACTGGGTCCTGCAGAACCCAAGAACAACCAAGTCAGCAGACACAAAGGTTGGTCAATGGACTAAGGCAGTGTTTTTCAACCTTTTTTGAGGCAAGGCGCATTCTTTTCATTCAAAAATGCGGAGAAAACGTAAAAAAATGTGGGTTGGCGTTTTCCTGTGTGTAGTATTTTAGTTCTTGTCTTGCGCTCTTATTTTCCTGTCGCAGTTTCATGTCTTCCTTTGAGCGCTATTCTCCGCACCTGCTTCGTGTTAGCAATCAAGAATATTTCAGTTGTTTTTATCCTTCTTTGTGTGGACATTGTTGATTGTCACGTCATGTACGGATGTAAGTTTTTGCTGTCGTCCAGCATTCTGTTTCTGTTTACTTTGTAGCCAGTTCAGTTTTTCTTTAATTTTGCATCACCATTGCCTTTCCCTTTCCCTTTCGTTCATTTTTGGTTTAAGCGCTACATACTTTTTTACCTGCAGCCTGCCTCCCGCTGTGCTCTGCATATTGGGATCACAACAAACCATCCTCTTCTCACCCGACACATTCCGACTTTTACAAAGCAATGAACTACCTGCTGCCACCTACTGACATGGAGTATTAGGTGGTTACCCTGTCCAGTTCTACACAGCACAGACACTAAGCAGTACACATTGTTTGCAGATTATAATTATTGATCCATCCATCCATCCATCTTCTTCCGCTTATCCGAGGTCGGGTCGCGGGGGGCAGCAGCCTAAAAGCAGGGAAGCCCAGACTTCCCTCTCCCCAGCCACTTCGTCCAGCTCTTCCTGTGGGACCCCGAGGCGTTCCCAGGCCAGCCGGGAGACATAGTCTTCCCAACGTGTCCTGGGTCTTCGCCGCGGCCTCCTACCGGTCGGACGTGCCCTAAACACCTCCCTAGGGAGGCGTTCGGGTGGCATCCTGACCAGATGCCCGAACCACCTCATCTGGCTCCTCTCCATGTGGAGGAGCAGCGGCTTTACTTTGAGCTCCCCCCGAATGACAGAGCTTCTCACCCTATCTCTAAGGGAGAGACCCGCCATCCAGCGGAGGAAACTCATTTGGGCCGCTTGTACCCGTGATCTTGTCCTTTCGGTCATAACCCAAAGCTCATGGCCATAGGTGAGGATGGGAACGTAGATCGACCGGTAAATTGAGAGCTTTGCCTTCCGGCTCAGCTCCTTCTTCACCACAACGGATCGATACAGCGTCCGCATTACTGAAGACGCCGCACCGATCCGCCTGTCGATCTCACCATCCACTCTTCCCTCACTCGTGAACAAGACTCCGAGGTACTTGAACTCCTCCACTTGGGGCAAGATCTCCTCCCCAACCCGGAGATGGCACTCCACCCTTTTCCGGGCGAGAACCATGGACTCGGACTTGGAGGTGCTGATTCTCATCCCAGTCGCTTCACACTCGGCAGCGAACCGATCCAGTGAGAGCTGAAGATCCTGGCCAGATGAAGCCATCAGGACCACATCATCATCTGCAAAAAGCAGAGACCTAATCCTGCAGCCACCAAACCAGATCCCCTCAACGCCTTGACTGCGCCTAGAAATTCTGTCCATAAAAGTTCAGAACAGAATGGGTGACAAAGGGCAGCCTTGGCGGAGTCCAACCCTCACTGGAAACGTGTCCGACTTACTGCCGGCAATGCGGACCAAGCTCTGACACTGATCATACAGGGAGCGGACCGCCACAATCAGACAGTCCGATACCCCATACTCTCTGAGCACTCCCCACAGGACTTCCCGAGGGACACGGTCCAATGCCTTCTCCAAGTCCACAAAACACATGTAGACTGGTTGGGCAAACTCCCATGCACCCTCAAGGACCCTGCCCAGAGTATAGATTAGAGTATTGATTTGCAAAAAATATTTTTTGGACCAATTAGGTGAAGTTGCATAATATCCCAGCGTCATAATCATCTTAATCTTAATCTTAATCTTAATCCTAAACGGCACAGTGGTTGAAAAACACCGGGCAAAGTGGATTGACAGTTGCAGATTTGAAGGCTGAAGTCAGACCATCAACTCAGCACCTTGCTTATCTACAAAAAGCCTTCCTGACATTTCAAAGCGAGTGAGCGTTCTTACCTGCGGAATGATAGACATCTTCTGACGCAGGTCATGGAGGCCCAGTTCAGAAGTGGCCAAGCCATCAATGTAGATCTGTCCTTGGGGCTCGGCCAGGCGGAACAGAGCCGACACCAAGGAGCTTTTCCCGGCGCCCGTCCGACCCACGATGCCCACCTGAGTCAAGAAGTTGCAAGGTGAGCTTTTTGGAGCGTCCCTCCTGACCAGGGAAGCCATCTCACCTTCTCTTTGGGCAGGAAAGTCACCGTCAAGTCGTGCAGGACCGGCGGGGCGTCGCTGGCGTAGGAGAAGCTGACCTGATCGAAGGTCACCAGTCCTTTGCCGGGCCACCCGCTGGGGGGGCGCTTCTCCGTCTGCCAGGGGGCTTCGCTGTCCAGTGTGGTGTAGTCCACCACCCTCTC